>NC_044311.2:110502552-110802552 GCF_007474595.2 Lynx canadensis | reverse complement strand
TTTTCTATTTTCTTTGGATTTAATTTGTTCTTTTACCATATTCTTGATGCTTCAATCATTGGTTTTCTAGCCATTCTTGTATTTTCTTTTTTTAAATTTTTTTAATGTTTATTTATTTTTAGAGAGAGTGAGAGACAGAGTGTGAACAGGGGAGGGGCAGAGAGAGAGGGAGACACAGAATCAGAAGCAGGCTCTAGGCTCCAAACTGTAAACACAGAGCCTGACGTGGGGCTTAAATTCACAAGCGGCCAGATCATGCCCATTTTCTTGTTCCCATTGTGATTGCATTGTGATTGCATTTTTGACCCATGGGTTATGTTGAAGTATATTTTTCCAAATTTCCAAATCATGGATATATTATATTTAGTTTCAGTTACTGATTTCTAGATTTATTTCATTGTAGTCAGAACACATATCTTGTATGACTTCAAAATCTTTGTAATTGTTGGTTTTTATTTCATGGACTAGTTTATAATCAACTTGTGTAAATGTTCGTGTGTGTTTGAAAAGAGTATGTATTATGCAGATGTTTGATATGGTTCTACGTACTCTATAAATGTCAAGTTGTTTGTTAATTGTGAGTTTAAAATTTTCTACACATTTGGGGCGCCTGGGTGGCTCAGTCGGTTGGGCGTCCGACTTCAACTCAGGTCATGATCTCACAGTCCGTGAGTTCGAGCCCTGCGTCGGGTTCTTTGCTGACAGCTCAGAGCCTGGAGCCTGCTTCATATTCTGTGTCTTCGCCTCTTTCTGCCCCTCCCCTGCTCATGCTCTGTCTCTCTCTGTCTCAAAAATAAATAAAAACATTAAAATTTTTAAAAATTTTCTACACTTTTAGAATTTTGTCTTGTCTATTTGTTTTATAAATCGCAGAGAGGGGTTATTAAAATATGCCATATTGGGGCTCCCGGGTGGCTCAGTTGATTAAACATCAGACTTTGGTTCAGGTCATGATCTCATGGTTTGTGAGTCTGAGCCCCACATTGGGCTCTGTGCTGACAGCTTGGAGCCTGGAGCCTGATTGTGAATCTGTGTCTCCCTTTCTCTCTGTTTCTCCTCTGCTCATGCTCTCTCTCTCTCTTCTCTCTCTCAAGAATATATAAACATTAACAAAATTAAAAAAAATATCCTGTATGATTGTGGATTTGTCCCTCTATTCTTGTAGTTCTGCCAGTTTTCACTTTGTATAGTTTGCGGCTGTGTTACTGGGTGTATATAATAGAATGGTTATATCTTCCTGGTGCATTGAATCTTTTATCATTATGAAATATCTATTATTATTAATTTTTTTGCAGTAAAGGCTATTCTGTTTGGTTATTAATATGATTTTTTTAGCTTTCTTTTGGTTAGTGTTCATATTTATAGATGCTTTTTTTTTGATAAATAGCATACAGCTCTGTGTGTGTGTGTGTGTGTGTGTGTGTGTGTGTGTGTGTGTGTGTGTTTGTCTACCCTGACAATACATCTTTTGTTTGGTTTATTTATGTGTGATATAATTACTGATATATTGCTGCTTAAATCTACCATATTGCTAAGTGGTTTCTATTTGTCCCGCCTGTTCTATGGTCCTCTTTTTTCTCCCTTATTGACTTTTAAAAAATTTAGTATTTTCTACTATTCCACTTCCCCCTTCTGTTTGCTTGGTAGATATAGCTGATGCCTCTGCTGCCTTATGTCACATCCCTCGAGCCCACTTCAGATTTCTAATGCAGCTGTAGCAGATAATTCCCTGTGAGAAGTCTTACCTCAGGTGAACAGCATCTCACTTCAAACACTGAATGTGGATCTTTTCACTTTTGGCTTCAGACATCTAACCCTAACCCTAACCCTCAGATTGTTACTTTTCATGCCTTGGGATGAAGTATATATAAGTGGAAGAGGAAACACTAGACAATACCGCAGGGTCAGCACTTGAACTATATTAGAACAGATTTTATGAATTAAGGAGTTGTCAGATTTTTGTGAATTGCCTCAGAAGCCTCAAAGAAGAGAATGACAGGCTCAATTCAGGCAACTATAAACTTGACCTAGGCTATGAAAGCAGAGAAGCCTCAAAGGCAGTGTTTAAAGAGAACTCCATCGCTGATAGGGATCAGCATAAGGTGATGAAAATCAAGCCCAAGATTTAGTAGAAAACTTAGCAGACCTGCAAATAAAACTGAATAAGTAGCCTTGATATGTCTTCTATGCTACAACCAGAGCCCTGACCAAGCAGTGAGACTCTGACACCTGCAATAAAGATATTTGAATAGGTATTCTAGAATCTTGACCTCCTGATTTCCCTAAATCCTTGAGGTTGGCAAAAGCAGTTGCCTTTCTTTTGTTAGAGGACAGTGGTGTCACTTTGCCTGGTAGCCATGAAAGATCCCCTGAGGTGGCTGCTTCACAGGGCAGTGTTCCTTCTTCTTAGATTTGCCCCCTACACCTCACTGCCTCTAAACCAATAGCCTAAGTGAAGAAATACACTTCTGTCACCAAGATGAAATACACTGCTTCCCAAAAGAATTGTGGGACCCAGCTATAATGAACTAGCAAGAACCAGTAAAAAAATACATGTGAACATTGGAGTACATAGGGTGAAATGTAAGACCAGATAGGAAGAAGTTTATAAACATGGTAGCACTCTCCTGTGGTTGGCATTTGATGACCTGGCAAGGACACTTGCAGTCTGTCCTAGTAGCCTGCTGGAATGACTCAATGAAGCTTGGGCATGATAAAGATTTATAATAAAACAGTTGGAAATTCCAGAACTGCCTTGGCAGAGTACTGAAAAAGGGATCAGGAAGTTGGGAATATTAGAGTGGATTTGTTATATGAGACAAGAGGACCCACCCTTGACCATATTTTCTAAGAGGGTCCAGGGGACATTCCATTCATAAGGTAATAAGGAATGCTCTAATGACAAGGTGGGACACTTGGTGTCTTTGAGAAACTACCATGGGCAGGGGTAATGATAGAAGATGCTGTCATGGTGCTGGGCTTCATTGCTGAAGGCAATGATGAAATTTCAGAATATGAGATTGCAGGTGAGACACCTAACCTCAGATACAAGGGTGGATTTAATGATTGAAGGCAAACAAGGTCAGAGTAACAACTATAGTGCCTTGACTGAGAGAGATCTGGGGTGATGGCTAATAGACCATGGTGCTTCTATCAAGGAATGTAAAGGTTATGAAGTTGTCCCCTACATGTAAGCTAACATGTTAGTCTGTCACAGTGTCATGAATGATGAAAAAGGACATGAGATTTCTGGGTCAGAGTGGAAGGACAATTTACTATTCATAGTAATAACAGCAGCCAGAGTGTCAGCATTTGGGCTGGTTCTCAGAACCTCAAATCCTATAGAATGAGAGACAGTTGATGCCTGAACATATAATGGGTTCCTGAGCTTAGAAAACCCTAATATTTTATAATGGGTTGCAAGCGAACCATTTCAACTCTGCCCTGGAAGGAGACATTTTCTTTATTATGCCCTCTGCTCTGGAAGGAGACGTTCTCTATTTTCCAGGGCTGATATATTGCTTAAACTTTGCTTAAACATTGCTTAAACAAAATGCAAACATTCTTGAAGAGATAATCTGGAAGAAAGGCTGTCAGTACTTCTGCTCATAAGACAACCAGAAGTGTTGTATTATGGAAAATTGTCTTCAAACAATATCCATCTCTTGTTTCTTTATCGTCATTACTTGGAGCATATTTTCCCACAAGTATGCCACTCCTTCAGCCAATCTGATTAATCTTTTGATTTATCTTGGATACCATTTAACTAAGGACAATAATTGGACAGCAGTATTTACCATTATTGCTAAATCATTTACCAGTATTGGATAACAATAATTACCATTATTGATGGTAATTTAATTACCATCAATAGGACTCCGAGCAGCGGGATTGACCTCAAACCTCCCTCCTTCTCTGCCCAAGGTTCTGGATTCACCAGCTAAACAGATCCCATAAACCATCAGGGTCAACCTTAGAAAACCAAATGTCTTTCTCTTTAAATTTCTGTTGATCTTTTCATTTGGCCCAAGGCATAACTCTAAATTCAGCAGGATATATTTATGATTGCACAAACTCTGCCTTGGCCCATAAGGAGACAGTCTATCATCCTTAATAATCCTGACCTGAATGCCTTTGAGGAACAAGATCAACTATAGTAAGAGGTAAATTTTGCACCATTTTTTTCTAATTAGATGACTCCCATTGTAGGGGGACATGAGAGTTCCACATGAGTAATGAGTCATTTATCCTTCTGGCAAGCATCTCCAAGTAACTAAGCATAGTCTTAGTTTTGAGAGATCTTCTCCTTGGTCTGAGAGGTATGTGATCTGCTGGTGGTATTTGTTTAAACACTTGTAGGTCTCTTGTGACAATTCTGAAGGTGCAATTCACTGTGTTTTGGGGAGGAAGGCAAGTTAGTGCCTGGCTTTCACTTCAAGAAGTACATTCTTAGGAATGCACATGGTGTCCCTTGAAAGACTAAGGTTGTTGACTATTGTTGGGAAGTCTCTGCTCAGGGGGGTCAGCGGTGTGGGGGAGGGGGTATAGATTGACAGTGTCTCCGATGTAGCCCCCTGGTGAGTTGGTAAGCCTTAGGGTTCCTAGTTAAGTTAGAATAATTGAAGCTAGTCTGTGTTTTTTTTAAATTTATTTTATTTTATTTTTAAAGTTTATTTTTTTTGAGAGAGAGATAAAGAGAGACAGACAGAGTGTGAGTGGGGGAGGGGCAGAGATAAAGACACACACAGAATCTGAAGCAGACTCCAGGCTCTGAGCTGTCAGCACAGAGCCTGACATGGAGCTTGAACTCATAGATCATGAAATCATGATATGAGCTGAAGTCAGACACTCAACTGACTGAGCCACCCAGGTGCCCCATTAGTCTCTGTTTTTAGAAAGACTACCCCAGGGTAGCCAGTCCAACCTGTCCTGTTTGTCTATGCTACTAACTCATAGGATGACTGTGAATGGGAGTGAAGAAACCATTCAGAGGTGTTGACAGGTATTGTGTCAGGGCATTACAGAAACTGGAGTCATCCCTTGTTTCCAGACTCTTTGGGAAGGTTAAATTGTGGTCTGGGCTGTCTGAGGGCTGTCTGATAGGGTATGACATACCCACAGTGTCATCTGAGATGCTTGCAACAGTTTGGGAGAAACTGGTATTTTCCTTGGGGAGAAAGCCCTTAGGGGCAGTTCTGAAACACAATTTATGATTAATATTCCCATCCACTCCTTCCTGTGTTCCAGGGGTTATGGTGTCCCCCCTTAGGGCTGTTGCTCTCCCTGTGTCTCTACAAAATCAGTGTGTCCGTTCCAGTAACTATAACCTCACCTCTTTCCTAATCACACCCACTTCACACCCACATCTTTTGTTCAGAGGGTCAGGTGCAAGAAAGACAAACACAGTTTAAGGAAACTTACAGAGAGATCCTTTACGTCCTCCAGTTGTGCCTGCAGGGGCTTTTGTAGGAGGACTTAGCAGTGTACGCAATCAAGTGTTCGTTCTCCTTATGATCTAGGACCATGTCAATCCAACAAGAGGATGGAGGTGGCTGAACCAGAATGAAATTTGAATCCTCTAGGCCCCCTTCTGGCCAGCCTGCACCTTATACCAACCTAGATGACCTAGTGTTGCCAGTAGGGGAAAGAATGAAACATCATGCCCAAGAATCGCCAAGGCAGAATTCTGAATTCTCAAAATACCTCTGTATAACCCTCCACCCCTTCCACCCAAACAGTACCCAGGAAGCTGCCAAGAGGACAGTATCCCTTTCTGGAGACAGCCGCATTTTTGCTCAGTGACCAAACTGTTTTACTAAGTTGACCAGGAGGAGGTGAGGGAGATAAAGTAAAAAATATTTTTTAAAATTACACTTCTTATTTTGTGATAATCGCAGATGCACATACAGTTGTAAGAAATAACACAGAGACAGCTCATGCACCATTTAAGCAGTTTTCCTCAGTGGTAACATTTTGCAAAGTTATAGTACAATATCCCAACAACATGCCATGGATACAGTCAAGCTACAGAACATGCCCCTCACCACAGGATCCTTCAGGTTGCCCTTTCATAGCCACACTCATTTCCCTCCCGCTCCCACCTGCTTAACTGTTGGCAATCATGAATCCATTCTCTGTTTCTATAACTTTGTATTGTAAGGATGTTATATAAATATAGTCACAATGTATATATGAAAGAAACCCAGCCTTTTACATTAAGTGAATATTAACTGCAGTATTTTTGTAGGACAAATTGTGACATTCCCCTCTATTCCTCTTCTGAGCATTTTTACGATACTAATACTTGTCAAATGTTTGTTATGCATCGATTGATATGTTTGTGTGACTTTTTTTCTTTTGACTATTAATATCACAGATTACACTGATTGATTTTTGAATATTAAAAAAATGTAATGTTTTTATTCATTTTTTGGGAGACAGAGTATGAGCGGGGGAGGGGCAGAGAGAGAGAGGGAGACAGAGAATCTGAAGCAGGCTCCAGACTCTGAGCTGTCAGCACAGAGCCTGATGCAAGGTTCGAACTCACAAACTGCGAGATCATGACCTGGGCAGAAGTCGGGTGCTTAACCACCTGAGCTACCCAGGCGCCTCTGATTTTTGAATTTTAAGCAAGACTCCCATCCTTGGGGGAAAAACCACTTCATCATGGAGTATAATTATTTTTATATATTACTGAATTCTATTTGGTAATATTTTGTCAAGGATTTTTGAATTTATATTCATGAGGGAAAATGGTTTGTAGTTTTCTTTTTTGTGTTGTGTTTGTTTGGTTTTGTGTCACAGCAATACAGTCTTCACAAAGTGACTGGAGAAAGGTTATCTCCTCTTTTATTTTATGGAAGAGGTTGTATAGAATTGGTGTTAATTCTTCCTGAAACACTTGGTAGACTTCTTCAGTGAAACCATCTGGGCTTGGAGATTTCTTTTTTTGAAAATATTTGAACTATGAATTCAATTTCCCTAATAGTTTCAGGGCTATTCAAATGAGTTCATATTGGGTGAGTTGTGCTCATCTGTGTTTTTTAAGGAAACGGTCCATTATGTTTAAATCAAATTTGTATGTGTAGAGTTGTTTGTAGGATTCCTTTATCGTCTTTTTGATGCCTGTAAGGTCTGTAGTGAGATCCTCTGCTTTGTTTCTGACATTGGTAATTGTATCTTCTCTCATTTTTTTTACTTTGTCCATCATGCTAGCAGTTTGCCCATTACATGGACCCTTTCAAAGAACTAGCCCTTTGTTTTCACCTTAGTATAACTTGGTAAGGGTAGAGGTCTAGGATTCTATTTGGCCTTTGCTGGTGGTATTTTGTTTTCTGTGGTATTTGGCTAGATTATAGCTGTTATTGTCCAAACATTTTTTTTCTGTTTTGTCTTTCTAGGCTTCCCCTTCCTGGTCCTTTGGCTAGAGAGAACAGGCTTTTGTTAGGCTCCAAGTCTGGGCCAGTGAGACAAAAAGAAAACCTGGGGAACTCACCATCATGGCATTCCTTGTGTCCCTAGATTATTAGCCTGTCTACCTTCTTCTTGCAAGTTTTCAAACTCTTTCTTTGTTTATTTATACAGACATACCTTGGAAATATTTCTGGTTTGGTTCCAGACCACTGCAGTAAAGTGAATATTGCAATAAAGTGAGTCAAATGAATTTTTTTGGTTTTCCAGTGCATATAAAAGTTATATTTACACTACACGATAGTCTATTAAGTGTGCAATGGCATTATGTCTAAAAGATGATGTACATACCTTAATTAAAAAGTTCTTTGTTGCTAAAAACTGCTATCATCTGAGCTTTCAGCAAGTCATAACCACTGATCACCGTAACAAATATAATAATAATGAAAAAGTTTGAAATATTGTAAGAATTATCAAAATGTGACACAGAGAAACAAAGTGAGTAAGTGCTGTTGGAAAATGGTGCCACTAGACTTGCTCAACAGAGGGTTGCCAAGACTTCAATTTGAAAAAAATTCAATTATCTGAGAAGCACAATAAAACAGGGTATGCCTGTGTATTAAGTCTGATTTCTAGTTGTACTAGCAGGGGAAATAGGGAAAATTATGTCTACTCCATCTTTTTGCAAGCAAAATTCCCCAGGAATGTTTGTTTGTTTATTTATTTATTTTATTTAAAACAAATTTTTATGTTTATTTATTTTTGAGAGAGAGAGACAGAGAGAGATAGAGAGAGAGAGAGAGAGAGAGAGAGAGCGTGTGCAAGTTGGAGAGGAGCAGAGAGAGAGGGAGACACAGAATCTGAAGCAGGCTCCAAGCTCTGAGCTGTCAGCAGACAGCGTGACGTGGGGCTCAAACCCAAGAACTGTGAGATCATGACCTGAGCTGAAGTCGGACGCTTAACCGACTGAGCCACCCAGATGCCCCAGGAATCTTTTTTTTTAAGTAGTTTTTGAGGGAACTCTTCCAATGGTTAATAATATCAGCTGCCTGTCAGTGGTGATGAGTGTGGAAGATTGATCGTGTATCTTGACTACACTGTTGTGGAGCTTTTTTGATAAAAGGTGTCCCATTGTCAGATTATGAATGTTTCAGAAAGCCAAACTCATGATTACTTTCAATAGCCATCTTTTCTTTGTGGGTTTCCTTGACTGACAGAGGGATTGGATATTGTTAATCCACTCACATATTTTTTACTTGGTGAACAAGGTCCTAAATTTTTGGAGCATTTGTGGAGGTGTGATCACATTATAATCAGGGCTACCTAGACTAAGGTGTCTGATTAGTCCACTGTGTCAGACAGATTTTAAAGGCCCCCCATGATCTTCACCTCCTGGCTTTTAGGAACTGCAGAGACTAGGCACTAAGAAGTAAGGGCAGCTGCTAGCTGACATCCAGAAAGAAACTGGGAACTCAGCCCTATAGTTGCAAAGAAATGAATGCTACCAAGAACCTGAGGGAGTTCAGAAGCAGATTGTTTTCCGGTTGAGCCTACAGATGAGAATGCAGCCTGGCAGACACCTTGATTGCAGCCTTGAGAGACTTACGCAGGAGATCCAATTAAGCCATGCCTCGGCTTCTGACCCTTAGAAACTGTGCAATAATAAATGCGTGGTGTTCCAGGCTACTAAATCTGTGGTAATCCATTACATAGCAATAGATAGCAAATACAACAACCATGAGGACATCATCTGTGATGTAAAAGCTTTGGACATCAGAAGGTAGAGGCATGCACTCAACAAATTCTGACCTACCCACTCCCAGTAAATGGTAGGTAAGTCCATGATGGTAAGTGTCCATGATGTAGTACCACGAACATAACCTGGAGACCTTGGTGGCATACTAGAACAGACTTCTCTGAATCTTGGTAGCTTCATCTGAAAATGGAGATAATTATAGTATCTACTTCACAAGATGGTTGTATGAATTATATATGATAATGTGAGTAAAGCTGTTTAGTACAAGGCCTGGAACCTTTCACGGTGGGTGGCCCAAATGAGTGTTGCTCTCGGCATCTTAATAGTTCAGTGAGGTCACATTTCTGTCATATCCTTACATTATAACAGCGATTGATTTGCAGACCACCCCTCCCCGCCCCAACTAATCAACGAACCAGTCAACGACCCTGCACGATTTCCCCAGGATCAAAGTATCATTTGGTACAGTTCCGGCTAAATTTTCACAGAATAAAGCAGTATTTCCCGTTTTTCTACGACTGCCACCACCCAACAAAAAACCCCACGGCAGCTAAGTCTTCCAAAGCACTCCCGTAACCAAATCACTGCTGTAAGTGGGCTTCTACGCAGAAACACTCACCTTTCTGGTTAATAAGGACTTCAATGAAGGATTCATTAACCCCGCCCCCCCCCCCCCCCAACAGAAGAATACTATCGCCAAGGAACAAGCTCTTCAATTTTATCATTCGCTCCCTGGAGAAAGCGGGGAGAACGAAGTCCTCAGGCCTGGCCTGAACGCCCTTTAGGGGCGTGGGCATCCCGGGGCCCCAGTCCCTTCCACTCGGAAATGCAGGGGATTTAAGCCAACTTCGGCGCGCCTTAATTTCATCCCAAGAACAGACTGCAATCATTGTGTTTAAACAAACCAGCCTAAAGGCCTCAAAGCTTGAGCGTAACGGAGGCCGGGGCCGGGGTAAGTCCTGGGTGCGCAGGACCCCCTGAGGACCCCAGCCCCTCCCGGGCCCCGCTGCCGCTGCTGAGTGCCACATCAGCGCCCGCGCTGCACTTCCAGGTTCCTCTCGAGGATGGAGCGAGCTAGCCCGGCGGGCGGGGGCGGGTCCAGGCCTGCGAGAGTGGCGGGATGCCTGGCCAATAGGCAGCAAGCAGGGAGTCGCGGCCACCAATGAGCTGGAGCTTCGGGGTAGTTGGGCAGCCGAGGTTCGTGCCCCGGGCGGGGGGGGGGGGCGGGGGGGGGGGGGGGGAGCCAGATGAGGCACATCTGGACAGCTGCGCCGAGGAACTGTGCGGCCCCTTCGCGGGCCCGACGTCAGCTGAGCACGTCCCCCACGTCCTCTCCTGCTAGTCACTTTTATTATTCATATTCCCAAAGAAGCAACCGAGGATCCAGTCTTAAAACTTTTTTTTCCGCTAATTGAGACGGGGCCAGATCTCATCCCGCGCACAGTTTAATTTTCATGGGGCTCTGGGATCAAAAGAACAGAAACAGCAACAACAAAAGCCCAGCCGCTGTCTGATTTAAAACTGGCAAAGTGAGAAAAATAGTGTTGAGTAAACAGACCGAGTTGGGTAAGTTTTGGAGACGTGCTGGGTATCTGTTTCTCCCGCTGTGATCTCTCTCCTGCGTCTTTTTGCTGTTCTCATTAACTTCTCTTCGTCAGAGAGATGAAAATGTCCCTCGCTGCCACAAACTGCACAGACCGTCGGCTTCCTTTTCTTCTGCTTTGCTAATAATTTAATTTTTGGTTACTTGTGTGTTATTTTAAATTTTCCCAGGGACAGAAATTTAACTGGTGTCCTGTTGTAAGCCTCTCCAGACCTCAAAGTTGAATCTGATAGATGTATTTTTCTATTTTCTTTCTGTGAGAACAAAGTATACGTTTGTAAAGCCGAAATCTTTATCCACCCCTCATTCCCCTGACTGTTTTGACAGAAGATTGAGAAAGTTATCAGACTTACTCTGAATTCACAAAACCTTTGCTTCTGTTCATTGGATGTTTAATATTAAGTAACTTAAATTCTGAATTATGTAGGTAATTGCTGTTTCACTTACATGTGAATGTAGTTGTAACCCAAAAATATCTTTTCTGTGTTCATCCATCCATAGTGGGAGGTCCAAATTCATTCAATATGTGACAGACAACTCTGTGCATCAGTAACTTTATAATTGTATGTTAATCCCATAATTCTATCAAAATAATATTTAGAGCGATTGTTACATGTGTATGCTTGCAGACAGTTGTGGTACATATTTCAGGATTTAGCAATGGAAATTATGGCAAATCTTGACCTAGGTGAATGACCTGAGGCCCATTCTATTCAAAACATTTATAATTTTTCTTAAGCAATGTTTTGGTTTTGAGACTTTGTCATATGTTAGTTACTGTCATGGCAGATCTGACCAGAATTGATGTTTAATTTCTCGCTCAGAAAGCCTTTGGTGGGAATTTGGTGCCATAATTGCAAGTTGCAGAGTGTGTTTTTGAATCAGAGAGGCAGTGCATTCAGTGGGTGGAACAGTTGACGTGGTTTTCAGGGATGCAGAGTTAGAAGGGACAGTGTTACAAAGAAACAGTATAAAGAGCCCATTGGCCTAGTTCAATTTGCAACCCCACTGTTCGAACCTTGGACAAGTTACTCAGACTGTCTGTGCCTCAGTTTCCCCCTCTGTAATACGGAGATAGTGATAGGTCCTACCTCACGGTGTTGTCTCTAGGACTAAGTGAGTTAACACAGGTGAAACAATGGTTCTGAACATAGTAAATCTTTGCTGTTGTGCTCACTCTTCATTTCCATCCTTCTTAGCTTCCTCTGCTGCATGTCATTTTCCCAGCTACCGTTCTTACCTCCATATTAGCGGCTAGCATTTACTGAGTCCTGACCTCCTGTTAGTGATACACTAATATTAGGCTGTGAAGGAAAGAGAGTCTTGAGAGGAGAGGAGAATTTATCAAGTGCCAGAGAAAGAGCTAGGAGGTTCTGGGAGTGCAGAAGATGGAAAGAGGACTTCTTACTGTGGGATAGCTTCATAGAAGGGTTGGCTTTCTGGGAAGGGATTTTGTGCAACAGTTTTGATGGAGAGGAAAAGGATCATGGAACAGCAGGTGGCAGGTATTGTAGGAGAAAAGAAAAGCAGGGGCAAAGCACTGAGGCTGGAAAATGTGTACCTATGCTTAGGGACAGTGGGTTGTGATGCAGGAAAATCTTTGGGAAGTTCGTGGGTGGAAAGGTTGGAAAGGTGGGAGAGGTAGGAGAGGACTGCACGGAGAGCCTGACGGGGAAGGGGAGGCTTGGGATGTAGATGGGCGGGGGACAGCAAGCTGAAATGGCAGCAGTTATATAGTGAAGGTGTTTCTAGAACTATCTATCTCTGGGGTCCAGTCTCCACCTCCTGCCCAGCACACACTCCCCATCTACTCCACTGCTTCCGTGATGTCCCTTCAGGGCTTGCAGGCTGTGTGGTCAGGACTGAGCAGTGAGGCTTGGCCATATCTTTTTGACTGGTGTCTCTCTGGGAGCTCTGATGAAGTGGTCTGACATTCTGGGCTATTATCCAAGATACTTTGTAGAAACAGGCCTTGCCTTGAAGTCTGACATGGATGCAATCGTTCCACCTCTCCCCTACCCTTGTACATACACAGTGTCTGCAGAGTAGCTCTTTCTCCCCCTGCTAACACCTATTCAGGTGTTAATACTTATAACATTGTAATTTCCAATTATGGAGTTAGATGAGACCTGCAATATATACCTAAGTGGAGAGCTAGTTTGGAGCTCTCCTCCTTTTTCTTCCTTGAGAGCATTGTGCTGTGGCAGAGAGAAGCTGAGCTCTGGTCCTGGCACTGCTGCTGACCAACTGTGTGACCTCAGGAAAGACGTTGAGCCATTATGCGTTTCTTTGTGCCATCATCTGTAAAATTATTAAATTACCTCTGAGATTCTGAGATGATTTTTTTTTCTTTTCTCTTCTTCGCTGGGACAGTCTGTTGCTTGCAGATGGCTCTTTGATATGTCTATGGCTGACATTTCGTGACTACTTAATACATGGTAAACATTATTCAGGGTGCTTAAACATGTCTTAGCTCATGTAGTCAGTCCTCTCACCAAACCTATGAGGGTTGGTACCTATTGACTGAGGAGACAGAGGCATAGGCATATTAAGAGACTTGCCCAAGGTCACACAGTGAACAAATGGCAGATGCCCATCTGGTCTAACTCTAGACCCCAAGCCTTAACCACAGGCTACACTGCCTTAGGCATGTAAAGCTGGGCTATTCTTCTTGTTTGCAGTTGTGTTGGTAATCAAGAAGTCCATGGGAGAAGGCTGATTGGAGGGGGAGAGGACATTTGAAGAACTGAGCCGGTAAAATTTCCTTGGAGGGGCTAGAATACCAACACGGGTCATGTCTATGGGATGTGTTGTGCCTGGAAACAGAAGACATTTTACATGTTTATAAGATGGGACTCATTGCAGGCAAGCACTCTGTCTTTTCATCCTGCTTGAACAAAACCCACGGTAGTACCCGGATATATAGTAGACATTCGATAAATGTCAGCTAGATGATTATCCTTTTTGAAAAAATGAAACTGTATAAGTCAGACGCAATGGTTTCCCCTTTGTTTCCCTGCTTTCTTCTCAATCTGTTACTCTCCCCAGAGAGAAGCTTTGTTACTGGTTTAGTCTAAAACCTTTCAGCCCTTCTGTAAGGATTCACTCACAGGTATAGATCTAAACAATTTGAAGATATGAATGGGACCACAATATTTTTTGAAATTGAAATATAATTCACATACAGTGTTATTGTAGTTTTAGGTGTACATTAAGTAAACAATCTATACATTGCTCAGTGCTAATCACGTAAGTATACTCTTAATCTTCTTTCTCTATTTCATGCCTCCCCCTATCCACTTCCCCTCAGGCAACCGCCAATTTCTTCTCTATATGTAACAGTCTATTCTTTTGTTTGTCTCTTTTTATTTTGTTTGTTTTGTTGCTTAGATTCCATGTATGAGTGAAATTATATGGTATTTGTCTTTCTCAGTTTGACTTATTTCACTTAGCATTATGTCCTTTATTTAGGTCCATCCATGTTGGTGCAAGTGGAAATATCTTTCTTTTTCTTTTTCTTTTTCTTTTTTTTTTTTTACAGCTGAGTAATATTCCATTGTGTATATATACCACATCTTTATTTATCTGTAAAAGAATACTTGGGTTGCTTCCATAATTTGGCTATTGTAAATTATGCTGCAATAACATAGGGGTGCATATATCTTTTCTAATTAGTATTTTCATTTTGCTTTGGGTAAATACCCAGTAGTAAAATTACTGGATCATATGGTGATTCTATTTTTAATTTTTTGAGGAGTCTCCATACTGTGTTCCCCAGTGGCTGCACTAATTTGCATTCCCATCAATAGTGCAGAGGGCTCCTTTTTCTCCACATCCTCACCAACACTCACCATTTTTTTTGATTTTAGCCATTCTGACAAATGGAGGTGATATCTCATTGTGGTTTCAATTTACATTTCCCTGATGATTAGTGATGTTGAACATCTTCTTATGTGTCTGTTGGCCATCTGTACGTCTTCTTTGGAAAAATGTCTATTCAGGTCCTCTGCCCATTTTTTAATTGGATTATTTGGGGTTTTGGGGGTTCAGTTCTTTAAAATTCTTTATACATTTTGGATATTAAACCCCTATCAAACATGTCATTTGTAAACATCTTCTCCCATTCAGTAGGTTGCCTTTTCATTTTATTCATAGTTTCCTTTGCTGTGCAAAATCTATTTTGGTGTAGTCACAATAGTTTAATTTTGCTTTTGTTTCCCTTGCCTTAGGAGACAGATCCAGAAAAATGTTTCTATAGCCAATGTCAAAGAATTTACTCCCTATGTTTTCTTCTAAGAGTTTTATGGTTTCAGGTCTCACATTTAGGTCTTTATTCTGTTTTTAGTTTAATTTTGTGTATGGTATAAGAAAGTGGTCCAGGGGCGCCTGGGTGGCGCAGTCAGTTAAGCGTCCGACTTCAGCCAGGTCACGATCTCGCGGTCCGTGAGTTCGAGCCCCGCGTCGGGCTCTGGGCTGATGGCTCAGAGCCTGGAGCCTGTTTCCGATTCTGTGTCTCCCTCTCTCTCTGCCCCTCCCCCGTTCATGCTCTGTCTCTCTCTGTCCCAAAAAAATAAATAAACGTTGAAAAAAAAATTAAAAAAAAAAAAGTGGTCCAGTTTCATTCTTTTGCATGTAGCTGTCCAGTTTTCCCAGCATCATTTATTGAAGTCTGTCTTTTTCCCATTTAATAATATTGCCTTCTTTATCATAGATTAATTGTTCATACAAGTGTGGATTTATTTCTGGGGTCTCTATTCTGTTATTTTGATCTGTATATCTATTTTTGTGTCAGTACCATACTGTTTGATTACTATAGCTTAGTAGTATAGTTTTAAAACTGGAATTGTGATACCTCCAGCTTTGTTTTTTTCAAGATTTCTTTGGCTGTTCAAAATCCCATACAAATTTTAAGATTATTTGTTCTAGTTCTGTGAAAAATGCTGTTGGTATTTTGATAGAGATTGCATTAAATATGTAGATTACTTTGGGTAGAATGGACATTTTAACAATATTCATTCTTCCAATCCATGAACATGGAATATCTTTCCATTTGTTTGTGTCTTCTCCAATTTCTTTCACCAGTGTTTTATATTTTGGAGTATAGATCTTTCACCTCTTTGGTTAAGTTTATGCCTAGGTATTTTATTATTTTTGGTGCAATGGTAAATAGGGTTGTTTTCTTAATTTCTCTTTCTGCTGCTTCATTATTAGTATATAGAAATTCAACAGACTTCTGTATTTTATTTTGTATCCTGCAAATTTACTGAATTCATTTATGAGTTCTAGTAGTTTTTTGGTGGAGTTTTTAGGGTTTTCTATATAGAGTATCATGTCATCTGCAAATAGTGAAAGTTTTACTTCTTCCCTACCAATTTGGATGCCTTTTATTTCTTTTTCTTGTCTGACTGGTATGGCTAGAACTTCCAGTACTATTTTGAATAAAAGTAGCAAGGGTGGACAACCCTATCTTGTTCCTGAAAGTGGTGGAAAGCTCTGTTTTTCATCATTGAAAATATTGTGGTTTGGAACAACAATATATTTATTTTTTTAAAAAATGGAGAAACTGAAATATTCCAAGTCTCGTGGAAAAATGAGGCAGGTGCCAGGTAAATATTCTACTTCTATTTCTTGGGCATCAAATTATATTCTTTTATTTCTGGAGATGCTATGGTTTTGGGATAAGAACTTCTCATGATGAAGCTTGTTGTAGGATTATTTCAGGTGTCCCATTATTAATTATACCCAGTCTGGATTTTAAATCTTTTTGAGACTTCATTCTTTAAGTCTTTTATATATTGAATAAACTTAAAAATAATATTTGAAAAATATTTTAATTTGCTTTTTACTTCATTGGGTTAATGTAGTCACTCTTAAATATAGCACTCTGACTAAGCAAACAGACTTTGGAGTCAGACTGTGAGGGTTTCAATCCCAGGTCTGATTCTTACTAGTGTACCCTGAGTAAGTTATTTCCTCTAGGAGGCTTTATTATATTGTATTTATTATTATAAAGTGGGGATATCAGTAGGCATCAAATGAGAAAATCCATGTGAAGAATTTAGCATAGTATCTGGTTCATAGTAAAGCCTATACCTATAAGCAATTCATTTTTTATTATGGCAAATTAAACATAATAGAAAATTTGCCATTTTAACCATTTCTAAGTGTGTAGTTCAGTGACATTAGGTGCATTGACATTGTTGTGCAGAGATCACAGCTGTCCATCTCCAGAGCCATTTCATCAAACTGAAACTCCATACTCATTCAACAATAACTCCCTGGCTCGCTGCTAGTAACCACATTCTGCTGTCTCTATCAATTGGATTACTCTATGTACCTCATATAAATGGAATTATACAATCTTTTTCCTCTTATGACTGGCTTATTTCACTTAGCATAATATCTTCAAGGTCCATCGATACGATATCATGTGTCAGAATTTCATACTTTTTAAGGTTGAATAATATTCCATTGTATGTTTATACTGCATTTTGTTTATCCATTCATCTGTTGAGGAGCATTTAGGTTGTTTCCATCTGTGATGGCTAATTTTTTGTGTTAATTTTGCTAGACCACACTGACAAGATATTCAGTCAAAGCTTATTCTAGATGTTTCTGTGAAGGTATTTTTAACTTAACTTAATTTATTTAAAGTTTTTATTCATTTATTTTGAGGGGTGAGGAGGTGCAGAGAGAGAGAGGGAGCGAGGAAGGGAGAGAAGAGAGAGAGAATTCTAAGCAGGCTTTGCACTGACAGATGTGGGGCTCAAACTCATAAACCTGAGATCATGACCTGAGCCAAAACCAAGAGCTAGACGCTTAACCAACTGAGCCACCCAGACGCCCCTGAAGGTATTTTTTAGATGAGATTAACATTTAACTCAGTAGACTTGAGTAAAGCAGATAGCTCTCCGTTATTTGGATAGGCCTCATCTAATCAGTTGAAGACCTTTATAGAAAAATACCAACCAACAATGCAAAAAAGATCCTCTTTCTCTGCATCCTCCCCAACATCTGTTGTTGCCTGAGTTGTTAATGTTAGCCATTTTGACAGGTGTGAGGTGGTATCTCATTGTGGTTTTGATTTGTATTTCCCTGATGATGAGTGATGTTGAGCATTTTTTCATGTGTCAGTTGGCCTTCTGGATGTCTTCTTTGGAGAAGTGTCTATTCATGTCTTTTGCCCATTTCTTCACTGGATTATTTGTTTTTTGGGTGTTGAGTTTGAGAAGTTCTTTATAGATTTTGGATAATAACTCTTTATCTGATATGTCATTTACAAATACCTTCTCCCATTCTACTGGTTGCCCTTTAGTTTTGCTGACTGTTTCCTTCGTTGTGCAGAAGCTTTTTATTTTGATGAGGTCCCAATAGTTCATTTTTGATTTTGTTTCCCTTGTCTCCAGAGACGTTTTGAGTAAGAAATTGCTGCGGCCAAGATCAAAGAGGTTTTTGTGTGCTTTCTCCTTGAGGATTTTGATGGCTTCCTGTCTTACATTTAGGTCTTTCATCCATTTTGAGTTTATTTTTGTGTATGGTGTAAGAAAGTAGTCCAGGTTCATTCTTCTGCATGTCACTGTCCGGTTTTCCCAGCACCACTTGCTGAAGAGACTGTCTTTATTCCATTGGATATTCTTTCCTGCTTTGTCAAAGATTAGTTGGCCATACGTTTGTGGGTCCATTTCTGGGTTCTCTATTCTGTTCCATTGATCTGAATGTCTGTTCTTGTGCCAGTACCATACTGTCTTGATGGTTACAGCTTTGTAGTATAGCTTGAAGTCTGGGATTTTGATGCTTCCTGCTTTGGTTTTCTTTTTCAAGATTGCTTTGGCTATTTGGGGTCTTTTCTGGTTCCATACAAATTTTAGGATTATTTGTTGTAGCTCTGTGAAGAATGATGGTGTTATTTTGATAGAGATTGCATTGAATATGTAGATTGCTTTGGGTAGTATCAACATTTTAACAATATTTGTTCTTCCTATCCAGGAGCATGGAATCTTTTTTTTTTTTTTCAATATATGAAATTTATTGTCAAATTGGTTTCCATACAACACCCAGTGCTCATCCCAAAAGATGCCCTCCTCAATACCCATCACCCATCCTCCATCAACCCTCAGTTTGTTCTCAGTTTTTAAGAGTTTCTTATGCTTTGGCTCTCTCCCACTCTAACCTCTTTTTTTTTTCCTTCCCCTCCCCCATGGGAATGCAAGCTGGTGCAGCCACTCTGGAAAACAGTATGGAGCTTCCTCAAAAAAACTAAAAATAGAACTACCCTATGACCCAGCAATTGCAGTACTAGGCATTTATCCACAGGATACAGGTGTACTGTTTCAAAGGGACACATGCACCCCCATGTTTATAGCAGTACTATCAACAATAGCCAAAGTATGGAAAGAGCCCAAATGTCCATCAATGGATGAATGGATAAAGAAGATATGGTATATATATATACAATGGAGTATTACTTGGCAATCAAAAAGAATGAAATTTTGCCATCTGCAACTACGTGGATGGAACTGGAGGGTATTATACTAAGTGAAATTAGTCAGAGAAAGACAAAAATCCTATGACTTCACTCATATGAGGACTTTAAGAGACAAAACAGATGAACATAAGGGAAGGGAAACAAAAATAGTATAAAAACAGAGAGGAGGACAAAACAGAAGAGACTCATAAATATAGAGAACAAACTGAGGGTTACTGGAGGGGTTGTGGGAGGGGGGATGGGCTAGACTAAATGAGTAAGGGGCACTAAGGAATCTAGTCCTGAAATCATTGTTGCATTATATGCTAACTAATTTGGATGTAAATTAAAAAAAAATTAAATTAAATTAAAAAATATAAAAATAAAAATAAAAAAAAAGCAAAATACCGACCTCTCTTGAACAAGAGAGAATTCTGCCAGCAAACTGCTTTTGGACTTAAACTGCAGTATCATCTCTTCCCTGAGTTTCGCCTGTTGGCTTACACTGAAGATTTTGGACATGCTAGCCTCCACAATCATGTTAGCCAATTCCTAAAATAAGTCTTTCTCTCTATATAATATATAGCTATAGATTTGGCTATGTATAGGTAGTAGATATAGACACGTAGATGTATAGATATAGATAGATATAGATATACATATAGGTAGATATACTATTGGTTCTATTTCTTTGGAGAATCTTAACTAATATGCCATCCCTTAATTACTGTGAATAATGCTGCTATGAACATTGGTGTACATTTATATGTTGGAGTTCCTGCTTTCAATTCTTTGGGGTAAATACCTAGAAGAGGAATTGTAGGATCAAAAAGTAATTCTTTTTTTAAGTTTATTCATTTATTTTGAGAGAGACACAGCACGAATAAGGAAGGGCCGGAGAGAGAAGGAAAGAGAGGGAATTCCAAGCAGGCTGTACTCTGTCAGTGCAAAGCCCAACTTGGGGCTTTATTTTATGAACTGTGAGATCATGACCTGAGCTAAGATCAAGAGTGAGATTCTTAACTGACTGAGCCACCCAGGTGCTCCCAAAATAATTCTTATAGGAATAAAAAAATACCCAGTGCCCCAAAAGGTAAAATTCACAATGTCTGGCACTCAAAAATAGTGAAGCAATTGTGTTGAAAGTGGAAATAAATACACTAACCCTGACTGTCCTGGAGGTGTACTTACATGCACATTTTTGTACTATTAGTCAAATAGTTGAGGTCTTCACTATAATAACATTTTGTACATAACAAGACAGAGTCTGCCAAACCATGGTCTGTGTTGATTTTACTTTGGCTTCTGAGATAGAAGTTCTTCTTCAATGTATTACTGTTTTTTAAGATTCTTTTTCTGTGTTTGATAACCCCAACCTCCCATTGGACTATGGTGAGGTAAACTCGGCTAAGGGTTATACTGGCCAAATGCATCATGCCTCCGATGGATTGGAGCTAAGACTAGGGCATGATGGGTGGGAGATGGGGCGAGGCTAATGAGCGACTGAGCATCGAAGGCCTTATAGAGAGCAGCAAGGGCCAAAGCAGCGCTGCCAAGATCTGCTGACAGGCCTGAGAGGTCTGGCTAAGCCAGAGTCCAGAACCAGAAGCCTTTTAAACCCAACAGAGGCACGTGGGGAGTGAATTCAGCCAAGTCCAGTTGGGACTATGACTGAAGCTGAAGAAGCAGGGCTTGATTTCATTACCAGATGTAGGAGGCTGGGTCAGAGGGGGATGCCCTAGAGTCAGGCAAGGGCTTAAAGCTCGGGAGCCTCATACCAGGGTCCCAGACTTTGAGCCGGGACTGTCTATTTTCCCTCTGAGAATTGGACAGTTTCTGTTTCTCTGCTCTGCTACTTCCCTGAAGTCCAGTCTGACCTGCTATCATCTAGACATCTCTACATAGATGCTTTGTTGCCAGAACAATCAAGTTTTCCTTTTTTTTTCCTTTTTCAATTTGAGTACAGTTGACATGCAGGGTCACATTAGTTTCAGGTGGACAAGTTAGTGATTTGACAAGTTTATAGAACAAATATGTTTTCTTCAGTTTGGCTGTTCTGAGCACCTTGGCATTCCTTTCCACTCTGCCTGTGCAGAAATACTGCTTTTCTTCACACAACTAACACCTTTCTTGGATGCTGGAAAACTACTTCTTAAAATATTGTAGCCCAGATTAATTCTTGGGAAAGCTCCTACTTAAGATGACAACAAGATATTATTACTATCATTTGATAGAGGTTTTACTTTTTTTGGTGGATAAGAACTAAATACTGAGTCTTTAGGAAAATTGGAAGTCGTTTTTTCTTTTTTTTTTTTATTTTTTTTTCAACGTTTATTTATTTTTGGGACAGAGAGAGACAGAGCATGAACGGGGGAGGGGCAGAGAGAGAGGGAGACACAGAATCAGAAACAGGCTCCAGGCTCCGAGCCATCAGCCCAGAGCCCGACGCGGGGCTCGAACTCACGGACCACGAGATCGTGACCTGGCTGAAGTCGGACGCTTAACCGACTGCGCCACCCAGGCGCCCCATCGTTTTCTCTTTTAAAGGAGAGGTACTACGGTCACTCTTTCACCTAGAAAGAAAGCTTCTATCAGAAGTCTTGGAAAACTTTGCTTTTATGCCAGTGATCTCCCTACTATGGGTTGGGATGTAGGAATGGATGCTGCTCAGTATTCTCATGCCACTATGACAGTTCTCATAACAGAAATGATTCATTTGCAGAATTTAGTAATAATAACAGAAGTAAGAACAGCCACACTAGATGATAGAGTAAATTTATCACTTTAATTTCCTCCAAATCAGCATTGTTTGAAGGAGGTTTTGTTCCTCTCTGGTGTTTTCCACTGAGAGAGAGATAGATGCAGGAAAGATTAAGAGAGCATGAGTGAGAGCCTTTTGCCTCTTTCTGATGAGCTCAGGACTCCCTTCTGTACTCCTGCATGTTTCAGGGGCCATCAGCCTATCAGAAAGGTGCAATTAAGGACAAAGATTATGGTTTCTGGAGAGAAATGTGCACAAAAAATTTAATAATACCTACTTGTTGCCTTAGTAATTGTGGTAAGAGTTGTTGGTTTTGCTTTGGAATTAGTTTTAGTTATTTGTGTTTCGTGTTGGTAATGAATAAGAGACAGTGGGGTGAATGGATGAAACTGGTTCTGCACCCTGATAGTGGTTACATTCTGATTGGTTCTAGGATCAGAATTGGTTTTTCCATAAGAGAATCAGATTGACTATGTGAAACCATTAAAAGGGACAGGAGCCTCTTATTTTGCCTCAGTCTCAGTCTCATTCCATTTCCCCACTTTCATTGCTGTCTTTTCCTCTCATTCCAGTTACCCCTAAACCCATGATTGCCCTGCTCTTAGCAACCTTTTCAAGGACCTTTTTTACAGGGAAATTGCCCAGGATTCAGAAGAGGCTATGATGGGATGTTTCCCTCCTCTTGTCTGTGGCTCTTATTTTTTTGGATCGGAAGTAGAATTTATATGCCACTCCAGTGATCTTTTTTCAATTTTCCTGAAATGAAGAAAACCCATTCTCCCCCCGCCCCCGATGTCTTGAAAGAAGAATTTTTGAAGATTTAGAAATAGGAAGAAGTCAACAGAGAGAATGTTTTGATTTTGATCTATCCTGACATTGGCATGAAATTAGTTCTTGTGAAAAAAGAGACTGAGGCTATCAAGAAAATGAATACAGGCACAAACAGAAAGCAGATTCAGAGCTGTAAATACAGAGAACAAACCATTGGTTGCCAAAGAAGAGAGGGTGGGAGGATGGGCAAAAGGGATGAAAGGGAGTGGGCAATACAGGGTTCCAGTTATGGAATGAGTAAGTCACAGGAATAAAAGGCATAGCATAGGGAATATGGTCAATGATATCGTAATTATGTTGCATGGTAACAGATTGTAGCTACACTTATATGGTGAGCCTAGCATAATGTATAAACTTGTCAAATAACTATGTTATACATCTGAAGCTAATGTAACTTTGTATGTCAACTAAACTCAAGTAAAAATATTTATTTATTTATTTATTCTCAAGTTAGCTAGCGTACTGTGTAGTCTTGGCTTTAGGAGTATATTCCCGTGATTCATCACTTACATACAACACACAGTGCTCATCCCAACAAGTGCCCTCCTCAATGCCTATCGCCTATTTTCCCAATTCCTCCCAACCCCCACCCCCATCAAACCTCAGTTGGGGCTATCACTGAAAAAGCACCCACTTCTACCTTCAGATAGCACAGTCCTACATTTTAGGGAAGACATCTTTGACTCTCACACTGAGCCCCCTTAAGCTTCTGAATTTTCCTTCTGATACATTATCAATCACCAATTGTGCTGAATCGTAAAGCATATTGCCAGATTTGGAAATGGAGTATTGTTAATGAGGCACTTGAAAAAGTAATGAAAATGAGGCCTGAAAAAGTAAACTTTAAGGAAAAGCTGTGGGCTCAAAGGGTATCTTCTTTCCTTCATTGTTTGGCACATCATCACTTGACTTTTCCAAGTTTCAGTTAACAAGTGATGTTTAAAAATGTCCTCTCTTCTGCTCTCTCCTTATCCTTTTATCTTTTTCATTTGGTTGTGATTTGAGAAGCAATTCATCAAGGGCAGTTCTGAGTTCATGTTGACTAAAAACACAGGACTAAAGGTGAACAGATATTTACTCTGGTGTTCGAAGTCCAGTGGAAGAAATGATGAGTAAGTTAGCTTACATTAGCTGAGTCTCTTATTCTTATCGAAAGGACCATTATTCTAGTTATTGGAGAAGGCAGTGGTTTACATGGCATCCTTTGAGGAAAGACTCTGTTTTAAATAAGCTTCTCCACTGGCCTCCTTGTGGGCTCACCTCCACCACCAGACCATCCATCATCATTAACCACGTTTCTAAATTTAATTTATTAGAGGAACCATTTGGTTCACAGGATGAGTGGATTTTGATTGGGAGGTAGTGGTGGGTAGAAAGTGTAGGGCCTGCTGGTTATTTCCCTGAAGCCCCAAATAGCATGAAGGAGGAAGGTCAGTTAAGAAGCAGAAAGAGAAAAGAAGAAACAACTGAGCAAATCTTCTCAAAAATTTTGTTGGAAATTGGCTTGAAGTCTAATTTGCTCTCTTAGCCATAGAGTTGAGTCTTATATATTTTGTAATCAGTTCTTATAAAATTCAGCCATTACTAAGCTGATGACCAAAGAGCACTCTTCCAACTTGATAGAATAGAGAAATGTCTTCTCCAGCCAAAATTATAGGAAATTTTCCGCCAGCAAGCATTCAGATTTCCTACTGGGTCCATTCCTGTAAGATTTATCTTTCCAGATAATCCAGTTGGTTAGGTTAATTGGGTCCAGTAAATCTTAAATAGATAAAAAATAAATAAATAAAAATACCAGTTACACAGTTAGAAAGCTTTTGAATCTTCCAGGGAACAGACATATTTATGACGTCTAGTTCAGGATTACGTCTTAAGGGAGAAATTACTCTTTTTCTCTCTAAGCAATACCAGCATGAAATGACCCTTAATGAGATCCTTGAGCTTTCAAGGGCACTCTTCCCAGGATGAATGATGCCAGAGAGCATGTAATTCAGTCACAATTTCCCTCCAGGTCCCTTCAGTCACTTAGAGGACAAATTCTCTGTCTGCAGGGCCTGTTCTGTGGGTGTGCAACCTGTAGAGTTGCACAGGGCTCCAGTCTTAGAGGGGTCCTGTGCTTATTTTAATGCTCTGCTGTCACTGTTTTGAAATTCTCACAATTGATAAACAAGGGACTCCACATTTTCAGTTTGCTCTGGGCCCTGCCTCTATGCTTTCAGGGCTATTCAAGTGTAACAAGAGTGAGAAAGTAAAATCAAGGGCCTGTTTTCATCACTCTCCTCCAACTTTATGTGTCCGGATGAGCACCTAATGGAACTGCTACTCATTCGCTTGTCTTTATTGATCTCATGGTTAGTTTACCCTATTAACGGGTTTTCAGAGGATCTTGTCCCTTTTTAGAACAATTTCTCTACTAATTTAGAGCCTGTAGTTAAAAAGGTGAATCAGGTCTTGGCAACATATGGTACTTCTGTCTTTTGAAAAGAAGTGTCTTCTAAATCTCCTTTGTTTACTTTGTGTTATGGCCTTGATGGCACAACCCCAATTTCATACGTGCACTCTACACACACTCTAGTAGGTCTCATTTTTATTTTTATTTATTTTTTTAAAAGTTTACTCATTTATTTTGACAGAGACAGAGAGAGTGCAAGGAGGGGTGTAGGGTGGAGAGAGAGGGAAAATCTCAAGCAGGTTCCACAGCAGTGCAGTCAATGCAGAGCCTGATGTGGGGCCCAAACTTAGGAAACTGTGAGACCATGATGTGAACCAAAATCAAGAGTCAGATGCTCAACTGAATGAACCACCCAGGTGCTCCAAGAGGTCTTATTTTTAAAGCAAGAACCAAGAAAGATTCTTATTGGCTGGTGGGTCCAAATGCTGAAGCCCACAGCAATGACTGTGAATATTCATTCCCGAGTTTTCTTAGTCTTCCTAGGGGCCCCTGGGTAGAAGTGGGTATGAGATAGTTGGCTTGGTAGGTTGGTTCAGGTAAGGGAAACAAAGTCAGGGGCGGGCCTGATCCGTGTGGGAGACTTCTGCTTTAACTGTGCTTACACACTGAGCACCTGAGCTGGCTGGTTGAACAGTTTCATAGAAATGATTAATAAGGAGGCAAACATGGTGAGAGTGGGAATAAATGAGTATAAATACCTTGCAGGACTTGGAGAAACACTTGCTGACAGTGAATCAGTTAGTGTTTCCCTGAGTGCAAAGGACAGTATTTTCTGGTATGTGTGAACATGCCCAGTAGTTTGACAATCAGACCTGCATGTCTGATGATATTAATTGCAGGGTGTTATGGGCCAGGTTTCTGTAAGTTGGGTGGAGGTGGAGGCCACTGGCATGATATACATTGCTTGGGAAGAAACATGAGTGGGAGGAAGAAAAGAGGTTTCTCTGGGGCTGTTGCAAGGCTGATGCTGGTGAAATATGTTTGTCTTTCTTGAGTGGTAAGCAGCATCTGCAAGGATTGTTAGCTGCTGAGCAGCACGTCTTCTGTACTTAAGACCCATGAGAGATTTGGGTGACGGTAGTAGTGAGGTAAGTTTTAATACTGTGTTTTCCTACTCCTTGTCTTTGGTGTGTACATGGGTGTGTGTATGTGTGTAAAACTGACAAAAAGGTGTCTGGTTTCAGCCTATTGATTTTTTTTTTCATTCTGCTGGAAATCTTCAGCATTAATTAGGACACAAAGGCTCAGTTTCCACTTCTTTCTTACTCTTTTTGCCCAATTCGAAGATGTTTGATATACTAAGTATGATGAAGGACTGACTAGGAAGGGAGAATTGATCTGAAACTGTTGAAAGTTAGTTCACCATTTCTAGAGTAACCTTGGTATGTAAAAAGGAAGAACTTTTTTTTGATCAAAAAATGCTTATTTATTTTTGAGAGAGAGAGAGAGAGAGAGCGAGAGAGAGCACAGTGGTGGAGAGGCAGAGCCAGAGAAAGGGACAGAGGATCCTAAGCAAGTTCTGCACTGACAGCAGTGAGCCCCAGAGGGGCTTGACCTCATGAATCTTAAGATCATGACTCGAGCTGAAGTCGGACACTCAGCTGACTGAGCCACCCAAGTGCCCCATAAAGAGCAAGAACTTTTGATTCATATAGATCTAGTTTGAATCCTGACTCTTACTGTGTATTTGGGACATTGTGAAAATAACTTAACCTCTCTGAACTTCAGTTTCCTGATTTGTAAAATGGGGTAATAATACCAGCTTCTCAGTGTGGCAAGGATTTAATGAGATAATGTTGGCCAAGAGCCTGGTGTCTTATCTGTCATATGGTAGAAACTCCATAGAAAACTGGTACCTTTAGTTTATTAACTCTTTCTCTAGCCCCTTCCCAAGCATTGGAGTCATGGCCTGCCATTCTTGACTCTTGTAATCATCAGTGTTTCCCCAGCCAGCTTATTGTGGGCTATGGCTGATGGAGACAAAACTAAGACTAGCCTAATCCTAATGGATACTTCATTTCATTTTTATGTTATGATCTAACATTGCAGTTACATGGGCAGAGTGGCTGTGGGGAGATCTGTGTCTTAAATGCTGAATTCTCCTTGATTTGTGACATTTTCTCCCTCTGGGATCTTTAGGAATCTGGCAGCTGAAACACAAGTCCTGCCATCTACTCTTTTCATCCACCAATCCACCCATCCATTTATTCATCCATTTACACATCCATTCATCCACACAACCCTTATGTACTGAGCCACATACTATATGCCGGGAACAGTTCTGAGAGTCAGAAATTAAGCAGTAAAGAAAAATAGACACAAGTCCTACATGAACATAGTTTTCACTCTAATTGCAATAAACAAAGTAAGTCAGTAAATTATGTAGTGTGTTAGAAGGGGATGTTTTATGGGGAATATAAAACAGGACAAGAGGATGGGGTCTTGATGCAGTTTGAAGTTTTAAATAGAGTGATCAGGGAAAGCCTTATTAGAAGGGTAATAAGGGAAAGCCTTATTAGAAGGTATTTGAGCAAAGGCTTAGAGGAGGTAAGGGGGAAGAGTATTTCAAGCAGGAGGAGCAGCAAGTACAAAGACCTGAAGGTGGAGTAGAGTCTGGTGTGTTTAACGAGAAGAAGGGAGGCCAGTGTGGCCGGTAAGGAGTAGACTGGAGAAGTGATGGGAACTAAACCATATGGAGCCATATAGGTCATTGTGAGGACCTCAGCCTAACTTACATTTCAACAGGATAATTCTGACTTCTGGGTTGAGAATAGTCTGAAAAGGGCAAAGGCAGAAGCAGAATCCAGTGAAGAAACCGTCAGATCCTGGGCATACTTTGGAGATAGAGTCAACAGGATTCTCCAACAGATTAGATGTGGCAAGTGAGAGAAAGAGAGGCATCAAGGATGATTGTAAACTTTTTGGTGAAATTGGGAGGATGAAGTTGTCATTGAGTAGGGAAAACTGTAGGTAGGTGGATCTGGTCCAGGTATCAGGAGACCTGTTCTGGACAGTTTTGAATTTGAGATGTATATTGGACAGCTGGATGGGCAGTTGGATGTAAGGAGCTTAGGGTTCTGAGGAGAAGTATGGGCTATGGATAAAAATCTGGGAGTCATTGGCATGTGGCTTACTACTGAAGGCTGTGAAAAGAGATTACTGAGAAGGTAGAAAAGAGTTCTAAAAACTGAGCCCTAGGACATTCTAAGTATTCTAATTAGGAGAAACTAGAACAGAAGGAAGGGCCAGTGAAGAAAAATAAGGGAAGAATATTTTCCAGGGAGCATGCTGTGATCAGCTCTGTGAAATTCTGCTCGTGGCTCAAGTAAGATGAAGACAGAATTGGCAGTTGAGTTTAGCAATGTGCGGTCTTTGGTGACCTTGACACGAAAGCTAGAATCATACAAGACTGGTAAAGAAGGGACAGAATGAGGTGGGAACAGTGACGTTAGAGCTCATTCATTTGTAGCCAATCCTTTTTCACTCCCAATCCACTGAATCGAAGCCCCTCAACTTCCCATGTTTCTCTTTCATCTTTATTTTATGTTGCCAATATTTGTAAGCAACCTTAAATTATTTTAGAGTGGGCTAGCAAACAAGCACCATGGGATACTCCCCCAGATCGGTTCTCTTCAGCCTCTGTTGGGGAAAAGGGCCTGTTACTATTTCCCTTCACATCTGGTGGCAAAGATGGGGCTGCATGCTTGCTCCTGAGTGGGGGTTTCCCAGCATAGTTGTGCACGTTGCCTTTGCATGGAAACACAGGCCTTTATAGGAGGATGAATTTGGGGTATGATTGTGGGGAGCTGGTAAACCTTGTTTTTGTCTCCTCTTGGTAAGGCCCTCGCAGTTACTATGTTTCCACACTTGTTTTATTACAGGTGTAGAGCAGGTCAAATAGAACTTTTGAAATTGGGATAACCTAGAGGGATTTCAGAGGAGGGCAATAGATTGAGCAACACGATGGCAAAAGAGGAAAAAACTGAGGACAGGTGAAGAAGCTTCCCCAGCTGTGGCCATGGCCCCTTCAGGCTCTAATGATACTTAGAGGCCTGCAGAGGCTGACCTACATTTTGAAAGTGACTGTGGAGTTTGGCAGGTATTTCAGGGAGGCTTTTTCCTGGGCCAAGGCCAGAGGATGACTCAGCAGGTTGGGACATAGCTGGCTTCTGTTGAGGTACGGAGAGAGCTCCCCTGCAGTGTACTGGACACAATTTCCAGTCAGTAGGAATGCGTGCAGACTCCTCCGCTCCCTCTTGTTGATCCACAGAGGCCTCACCAGCTTCAAGTCATGAAAACAAAAATTGTTTGGGAGGACAGAATGTGACTTTTGGCTTTTCCTTTGGGACTGGGTTAACATGCTGGTGGATGGTAGATGCTGGTAGATGACAGATACAGAATACATTTGTGGGTTCTCCCTTTTTGCTGCCCTTGCTGGTTTCTGGAAAGTGATGCTGTTTGCTCCATTGTTCATGTGACCTCATACATTGGGCATCTGCCTGCAGTGCCTGTTTTGAAAAACAGGTTTATTTTTTAGAAGAGTTTTTCATTCACAGTAAAACTGAGCAGAACTTAGAGAGTTGCCATATAACCCTGACCTCCACATGTGCACAGTCTTCGCCATCTGCATCTCTCAGCAGGGAGGTACATTCTGATGAACCTTCGTTGACACATTATTATCACTCAAAGTTCATAGTCTACATCATGGCTTACTTTTATTTATTTATTTATTTATTTATTTATTTATTTATTTATTCATTCATTCATTCATTCATTCATCCAGTCATTCATTCTAATGTCTATTTATTTTGAGATTGAGAGAGAGAGAGAGAAAGGAGGCAAAGGGCAGAGAAAGAGAGAGAGAGAGAATCTCAAACAGGCTTCACGCTGTCAGTGCAGAGCCTGATCTGGGGCTCGATCTTACGAACTGTGAGAGCATGACCTGAGCTGAAATCAAGAGGTGGAAGCCTAACCAACTGACCCACCCAGTGCCCCTGTGGTTTACTTTTAGTGTTGCACATTCTATGGGTTAACAAATGTATAATGACATGTATCTACCATTATAATAGCACATAGAATAGTTTCATTGCCTTAAAAATCCTTGGTGCTTTGCCCATTCATCTCTCCCTTTTTCCTAACCTCTAGAAACCACTGATATTTGCCCTGTCTTCCTTGGTTTTGACTTTTCTAGAATGTTATGTAATTGGAGTCATATAGTATTGTATCCTTTTCAGAGTGGCTTCTTTCACTTAGTAGTAAGCATTTAAGTTTCTTCCATGTCTACTGATTAATATTTCATTTTATGGGTGTATTACATTTTATTTATCCATTCATCTACTGAAGGACATCTTGATTGCTACCAAGTTTTGGCAATTGTAAATAAAGTTGCTATGAACATCTGTATGCAGGTTTTTGTGTGCATATATGTTTTTAGCTTTGGGTAAATATCAAAGAATTTGATTGCTCAATCATATGGTAAGAATATGAGTAGTTTTGTGAGAAGCTGCCAAACTGTCTTCCAAAGTTGCTACACCATATTTCAATCAGCAATGAATGAGAGTTCCTGTTGCTCCACATTGTCACAAGCATTTAGTTCTGTCAGTGTTCTGGATTTTTGCCATTCTATATGTGTGTAATAGTATCTCATTGTTGTTTTAATTTACAACTCCCTAATGATAGCTGATACTTGGCATCTTTTCATATGCTTATTCGCAATATGTTTATCTTCTTTGGTGAGGTGTCTCTTCAGGCCTTTGGTCCACTTTTTAATTGGGCCAGTTGGTTGGTTGTTTTCTTTTCTACTGAGATATAATTGACATATATGTCATTTGACATTGTATTAATTTTAGGTATACAATATAATGATTTGTTATGTGTATATATCACATAATTATTACCACATTAAGTCTAGTTAACATCCATCACTACATACCGTTACAATCTTTTGTGTGTGTGATGAGAATGTTGAAGAACTACTTTCTTAGCAATTTTTGAATATACAATACAGTATTACTAGTTATAGTTAACATGTTGAACATTACATCCTCAGGTCTTACTTATCTTATAACTGGAAGTTTGTACCTTTTGAACACTTGCTCCCATTTTATCCCTCCTCCTTCCCCCCCCTCTGACAACCACTAGTCTGTTCTCTGTTTGGTTGTTGGTTTTTGTTTGTTTGTTTTTTAGATTCCATGTATAAGTGAGATCATACAGTACTTGTCTTTCTCTGTCTGACTTATTTTGCTTAACATAATACCCTCAGGATCCATCCATATTGTTCCAAATGACAGAATTTCTTTCATACACACACACACACACACACACACTACATTTTCCTTATCCATTCATCTGTTGATAGACATTTAGGTTATTTCCATGTCTTGGCTTGTAAATAATGCTGCAATAAACATGAGGGTGCAGATATCTTTTTGAGATAGTGATTTTGTTTCCTTTAGAAAAATACCCAATAATGCAATTGTTGGATCATATGGTATGGTGTTTCTATTTTCAATTTCTTGAGGAAACTTCATACTTTTTTCATAGTTTTCCATAGTGGCGGCACCAATTTCCATTCCCACCAACAATGTATGAGGGTTCACTTTTCTCTATATCCTTGGCAGTACTTGTTATTTCTTGTCTTTTTGTTAATAGCCATTTTAACAGGTATGAGGTGATATATCATTGTGGTTTTGACTTGCATTTCCCTGATGATTACTGATGTTGAAAATTTTTTATGTACCCATTGACTATTTGTATGTCTTTCTGGAAAAAATGTCTATTCAATTTCTCTGCCCTTTTTAAAATTGGATTCTTAATTTTTTTGTTATTGAGTTGTATGAGTTATTTGTACATATTTTTTGGATGTTAACTCCTTATTAGATACATGATTTGCCAATATTTTCTCCGATTCTATAGGTTGCCTTTTCATTCTGCTGATGGTTTCCTTTGTCTTATGGAAACAGTCCCACTTACTTTTGTACATTAATATTATATCTCAAAGTTTTGCTGCAATTGCTTATTAGTTCTAGTTTCTTGTCAGTTCTTTTGGGTTTTCTGTATATATAGGTGAACAGGTCATCTGTGAACAAAGACGGTTTTATTTCTTCTTTCTTAATGTATACCTTTTATTTCACTTTCTTGTCTTATTGCATTTGCTAAAACTTCTAGTACAGTGGTGTCTATTCCTGATTTTAGAAGAAAGCTTCTGGTTTCTCACATTGAGTATGATATTAGCTGTAGATTTTTATAGATATTCTTTATTATTTCTTTTATAGATATTCTTTATTAAGTTGAAGAAGTTCCCCTTTACTCCTAGTTTGCTGAAAGGTTTTTAAAGAAATTAATTAAGTAATCATGAATGGGTGCTGCATTTTGCCTTTTCTGCACCTATTGGTATGATAATGTGATTTTTATTCTTTAGTCTATTGTTACAATAGATTAATTTACTTGATTTTTGAATGTTTAACCAACTTTGCACACTGGGATAAGTCTCCTTGCTTAAAATGTGTAATTATTTTTATGCATCATTGGATTTTATTTGCTAATGTTTTGCTGAGGAGTTTTGCTTGTATGTTGATGAGATATATTGGCCTATAGTTTTGTTTTCCTGTAATGTTTTTGTCTGGTTTCAGTGTTAGGGTAATACTGGCCTCTTAGAATAAGTTAAGAAGTACTCCCTTTGCGTCTGTCTTCTGGAAGAGATTATACAGAATTGAAATAACTTCTTCCTTAAATGTTTGGTAGAATTCACCAGTGAACCCAACTGAATCTGTTTCTTTATGATTTGGAAAGTCATTAATTACTTATTCAATTTCTTTAATAGATTTAGGCCTATTCAGATTGTTTATATCTTTTCTTGTGTGTGTTTGGTAAATTGTATCTTTCAAGGAATTGGTCCATTTCATCTAGGTTATCCAATCTGTATAACTGTTTATAGTATATGAAGTTGTTTATAGTATTCTTTTATTATCCTTATTATGTTCATGGGATCTGTAGTGATACCCCTTTTTCATTTCTGATGTTTGTAATTTGTGTCTCTCTCTCTTTTTTTTCAATCTTAGCCTGGCTAGAGGTTTATAAATTTTATTGATCTTTTCAAAGAACCAGCTTTTGGTTTTGTTGATATTCTCCATTGATCTCATGTTTTCAATTTTATTAATTTCTGTCCTAATTGTTATTATTTTTTCCTTCTCTTATTTTGGTATTAATTTGCTCTTCTTCTAGTTTCCTAAGGTAGAAGCTTGGATTATTCATTTTAGATCTTTTCTGTTTCTTTTTTTCAAATTTATTTTAGAGAGGGAGACAACATGCATGTGAATGGGAGAGAGGGGCAGGGGAGACAGAAAAAGATTGAGAATCTGAAGCAGGGCCCATGATCAGCATGGAGCCCAATGTAGGGCTTGATCCCACAACTCTGGGATCATGGCCTGACCCAAAATCAAGAGTCAGACACTCAACTGACTGAGCCACCCGGGAGCCCCTCTTTTGTTCTTTTTTAATATATGCAATCAATATATTATAAACTTATTGAATTTAACATATGCATTCAATAAATTATAAATTTCCCACTAAATACTACTTTTGCTGCATCCCATAAATTTTGACAAGTTGTTTTTTTTTTCATTTTTATTTAACTCAAAATATTTAAAAATTCCTCTTGAGATTTTTTCTTTTCTTGTGTGTTGTTTAATCTCCATGTATTTTGGGATTTCCTAGCTATCTTTCTGTTATTGATTTCTACTTAAATTTCAGTGTTGTCTAAGAGGATATATTGTATTGTTTCTATTATTTTAAATATGTTAAGGTGTGTTTTATGGCCCAGAAAGTGATCTACCTTAGTTACTATTTTTTTTTGAGCTTGAGAAGAATGTGTATTCTGCTGTTGTTGGATCAAGTAGTTTATTGATGTCAATTGTATCCATTTGATTAATGGTGCTTTTGAGTTCAACTATGTCCTTACTGATTTTCTACCTGCTGTATCTATCCATTTCTGATAGAGAGTGTTAAAGCCTCCAACTAGAATAATGGATTTATGTATTTCTCCTTGCCATTCTATCAGTTTTTGCCCCATATGTTTTGATGCTCTGCTGTTAGGCCCATACACATGAACAATTTTTATGTCTTCTTGGGGAATTGACCCCTTTATCATTATGCAATGCCCATCTTTTTATTCCTAATAACTTTCCTTGCTCTGAAGTCTGCTCTGTCTGAAATTAATATATCTACTCTTGCTCTCTTTTGATTAGTGTTAGTATAATGTAAATTCTCCATTTCTTTACTTTTAATCTATATGTGCCTTGATATTTAAAGTGAGTTTCTTATAGACAACATACTGTTGGGTCTTTTTAAAAAATTATTTTAATGTTTATTTTTGAGAGAGAGAGACAGAGACAGAGCATGAGTATGAATGGGGGAGGGGCAGAGAGAGAAGGAGACACAGAATCTGAAACAGGCTCCGGGCTTTGAGACAGAGCACAGGGCTTGAACTCATGAACCGGGAGATCATGACTTGAACCAAAGTTGGACGCTTAACTGACTGAGCCACCTAGGCGTCCCCCCACCGTTTTTTCTTTTTGATCTACTCTGATAATCTTATCTTTTAATTGGTGCAGGTACACCATTGATGTTTAAAGTAATTATTAATTAGTTTAATATCCACCATATTGGTTACTGTTTTCTATTCACTGTCCTTGTTCTCTGTTCCTATTTTTGTCTTCTGCTCTTTTTTGTTTTTGTGTGTGTATGTGGTTTTACCTGCAATGCCTTTTTAGGTAACTCTTTTCCCTCGCCCCGACCCTGCCCCCAAGACACACTCACTTACATGAACCTCCAACTCTGTGCAGCTTGATGTGAACCATGGTGGGGCTGGGCTTCTGGTTCCAGTATTCTTTTCTTGCATCTCATGGAGAAGCAAGCAGACAGAGTCTACCAACTTGGCTTCAACCCTTTGGATAACAACAGCCTCTGCCTTCATCATTTCCTGTCTCTAAGGGAGCAAGAGTATCTGATCACTAAGAAAGACATCTCATTTTTCCTGTCTTGGTCTAGGAAGTGGTAGAGTAAGAGGACGTAAAAAATTGAGATTATTATGGTGTCATTGCCAGGCTGGGACCTGGATGCTACTTTGAAGTGACAGAATGAGATTCACATCAAGGAGACTTCCTAATACTTCTTTGGCCCATGGTGGATAAGTGAGTGAACATTTTATTAGCCTTCGAGAAGGAAGATGCTTGCTTTCTTGTCATTTCCAAATGTTGAATAACCCCTTTAGAAGCTGGAGCAAAATTCAGAGAGTGGAGCTCTGTAAAGGTCTTGGATGCCTTTTAATTTGGGATTTAGTGGAGATTAAATTCTTCTGGCATGTGCTCAGCTCCCCACTGGCATTGTTGAACAGATGGAGTACAGGTGACATTTGCATTTCTGGTGGAGGTTGGGTGTGGTGGGGATTAATTTTAGTTTTCTCTCTTGGTGTCTGCCCCACCTTGGCAAGGCTTATTTAAATCTCAGATGTTAGCTTTTCCTTGGCTAGGGCTGTGAGGTGCCTCACTAGCTTCAGCACGTACACACATACCCTTGGGCTGTTTACTCCATATTACTTTGTGCCAGATGGGTCTGGTCTTCTCTAATCCACTCAGATCCACAGGTGGGTGATGTCAGTCAGAGCCATGCTGAGAGGTGGGTCTGGTGTGCCACCTGTTCAGAGTGAGAAGGGCCTCCTTGCCACATTCAGCTCTTGCCTTCCTCCTGTATCCTGGTCTTACTACAGCTCTAGGCCCATTTGCTGTGACTTGAAGTATATTTCTGATCAGCTTAGTAGTATGGTGAGAGTTCAGAAGAAGCCATGGTTTCCCAATACCTTTAATTGTCTTTTAGCTATTATTGTGGTCCTCTAGTTATGTGACTGCCCAGCTGTATCCAACTCTGGGTTCAGATCTGTGCTTGAAAAGACAAGCAAACACTGGCAGGAGGCTAAATGTGGGGCATGGGGGTAATAAGCCCAGCTCCAATGACAATCACATCCTCTTCCCCCTCACTTTTCAGTTTGTTTATGAGGCTGTAATGATGGCATGCATGATAAATTACATGAGCATTTCTAATTTCTAAGGACTAATTTCTCCCTGGCTATACTCTGCCAGGAGAAGAGGTGGGGAGATGCCAGGCAGTGGTTGTAGGGCTGACTCTGGCCACTGTCCTTCCCCTCTCAATTAGGAAATATGGGCTACTGGGGGGGGGGGAGATGAAGTGTCACTCACCTTGATATGTTGGTTTTTTAGAGTGTGCCTTTATTGAGGACCTGGGCCTTATTCTTGTGGGTTATTGTTATTAGTTTACTTTCAGTGGTGCCACGAGCTAGTGTTCCAGCTTCCACCTGAATTCTCAGGAGCACCCACTGGTTTTGGTCTGTACTTGCATTTGAGAGCTCACAATCCTGCAAGACTATTGGGCCAGATCCTGGCTACTGCATATCTAGTACACTCTACTCACTTGGCCCTGTCAAAATGAAATATTTTTAAAATTCCTAAGTCTCTGAAGCTTGCTCATTTACCTCCTATAGTCTAACTCTATACTTTCCAACATTTTTTCATGACAGAGTTTACATAGAACATGATACCATGCAGATGAGAGGGCTCATTCCTAGGCAATGGTCCAGCCCTGGGGAGTAGGTTCTGGCTTCCATAAGCCTTGTTCCTACCTTACATTCATCTGGCTGTTCCGGGGACTGTGGGAATTTGTATTTTCCTCTGGCACAACTGTACCCCATACACAAGTGTGCTGCATCAAAGTTTAGAAGCTCTGGCCCAACACCTACTACAGACCACAATCTCAGGTGCAGCCAAAAGTTCCATCTACAAACATCTTTCAAGGTATCCCCAGGGGTAAAAATACTTGCCCAAGGTGTTGTGAGTTAGGAAGAACTAAGTTCCTACAGTTTGGCACTTTTCTCAGTGCAGTCTGCCACCATTTTCCCTTCTGAGGGATAGATGGATACCAACACTGCGTGTCCCCTGTCCCTCCAGGTTAGCATGCCTAGGCTCTTTGGCTCTCTGGCCACATTTTGATGCTTAGGATGCTTCTTCCTACCCACTACATCCCTATTTCCCGACTTCCACATATCTCTAACCTCCTAGGAGCCAACAGTGGGGTAAGTCCCAATTTTGCTACATCTTCTGCATAGCTTAAAACATTGTTTCTTACGATATGGTTGAAGGCATCACTGGGTGCTCATCTGATGCCATCTGCTCTTGTTACTGTGACCCAGACCTTGACGACTGGCCGAGTGCAATGCAGGTATTGCAAGAGCACTCTAGTCCTCTTTAACTCTTTGGGCTGTGTGGTACCAGGTATTGCTTCTTGTACTTAAACAGGGCTATGAGCATGCTCATCGATCCATCCATTTCTTTATCTACTTGTTTAACAACCTATTCAACAAATGCTGGCCAATGGGGATATAAAGATCAAAGACATAGTTCTTGCTTTCTAGAAGTTCAGTCTAGTGAGGGAGACCTTAGAAGTATAATGGTGGTTTGCATGAAAAATTCCACGTGAGTGCTTTGTGAACACAGAAACGGGGGACCTCACACTTGGGGAGTGGGCCATGGAGATTCCTTGCCTGAGATGAGATGACTGAAAAAATTGAGTCTTTTCCTTTTCTTCTTTCTTTTTTTTTCTTGAACTGAGTCATGTAGGATGCATGTTAACTGCGTGAAGAAGAAAGGTTCTAGGTAGCAGGAAAACTATGTAGAGCTAGGAAGCATGTTAGAGAGCTAGGAAGCATGTTAGAGAGCTAGGCATATTTGGGGTACTGCAAATGCCACAATTTTGTTTGGTCATAGAGCAGAAAATAGGATAAAGATTTCTCTAAAACATTTCTGGAGGAGAAAAAGGGAGACTGCCATGTTAGCCTGCCATGATCAGAGCACACTTTTGAAATGAGAGTGTCTGTAAGATTCAAAACAATATATAGGAGCGCTGGGATGTTTTATCTGGATGAAATAGAGATTTAGATAACAGTCTGGGCTTGACTAAACTTGTTATGTACGACTTCTGTGAGTGCAGGCATCACAATTGGGAAAGGAAGATTGCATTCTGAATCTTGGTTCTTTCACTCAAAAGACAGCGTAATCCTGGGAAAGTTACATGACATTTATAAACTGGTATCCCATTAATAAATATGGTTTTCATAATGTCTACCTCACCAGGGTTGATGTTAGAAATAAGTCATATAATTTATTGATGTATGAAAGAACCTAACGTAAAACACCTGATAAATGTTAGTTTCTCTGTCTTTTTTCCTCTCCCCATTTTTTTCCTTCTTTTTTCCCTTTCCACCTTCCCTTGCTCATGAATCTTACTTATTAAGTAAGTAATACAGGTCAAACACCTTGCAAGGGTCTGTGTTATCCATTATGGTTGCCACTAGCCATACACGACTATGGAACACTTGATGTGTGTCTAGTCCCCATTGAGATGTGCTATGAGTGTAATATACAGAAAGTAAAGACTTCGTACAAAGAAAAAAAAAAAAGGAATGTGAACTATCCCATCAATTTTTTCAATAAATCACACATACTTAAATGATAACACTTTGGATATATTTGGTTAAGTAAAACATAGTCTTAAGATTAATTTCACCTGTTTCTTCTTACTGTAAAAGATGTGGCTGCTGGAAATTTAAAATTACATATATGGCTTGCATTTTATCTCTATGGGACAGCGCTGTACTGGTTGTTGGGGACTCAGTGGTGAAAAGAAATGCTGATCTTGCAGAGCTTTTAGTGTAGTGGGGGAAGTTGGGAAACTACCACCGATGACAAAAACAACAAAAATAAATAAATGAAAAAACAACAAATATAAAATTCCACATTGTAATAAGTACCGTGAAGAAAGGTTTTCTATGGGCAGGAAAACTGGAGGACCTAATTTAGGCTGACTGGTCATGGGAGCCTCTCTGAAGAAGAAACGTTTTCGCTGGGCCTTCGGGAAGGCCTTCCTACATGAAGTTTCCAGGAAAAAGTGGAAACAGAGATCCAAACAGAGGAAACAGACTGCCAGTTGATATTTGTTAAGTCTACCAAACACCTGGCCTGTGGTATGGAGCTACCAGGAACAAGAAAGGTCCCTGTGTCTTCAGAGCTTGTGGTCTGGTGAGGAGACAGAAAAGGCAGGTTCCTGAGCGTGCAGGGCTGAGGCAACTACCAGCTGGTAGTGTTTCTCCTTCTCTCTTCACACTGCCTCAGACCATCACAGACCATAGCCTTGGCTGTGAAGCTCCTCTGGGCCAGTCAGTTCTTTCATCATGGGTAACACTTACATTTGTCCCTTTTCCTCTGTTCTCACTGCTCTGTTCCAACTCAGACTCGTCATCTCAGAAACAAGCGTCTGCAATAGCCTCTTAACCAGTTTCCTTGCCTCCAGCCTCTTGTTCCCTTTAATACCTTCTGTGCGTGGCTGTCAGATTAATCTTCCTAAAATACCATTTACACCACGTAACTTCTTTTCTTCAAAGCTTTTACTAGCTTCCTGATACTGGCAGGGGAGCCGTATGTCAGGTGCTCTGCACTTGTCTCAATTTTCACCCTTTCCTTTTCCTATCGTGGATAATGACAGTTCCCAGCGAAGCCCAGTGTACAGCCGGAATGGCAGCTTCTTTGGCTGACATTGAGCAGCCTTTGAAGCCTCATCTCTAGCCATCTTCCCGTATTTCCACTTCGGCCCTACATTGCCTTCTGGGCCAGGCATGCTGGAGTCCTCATTGTCCTTGAAGCACACAGGGAGGGGCAAGGGCAGATTAGTAAGAGCATGGGTTCCAGAGTCACCCACACCAGCTTCAAATCCCAGCTCTGCCATTTAACTAGAACCCTTTCAGTAAGTTACTTATCTTTTCTAAGCCTTGGTTTCCTCCTTTGTTAATACCAGGAGGCTAGCAGTAATTTGTATCCTTTGAGAATAGGTGGGAGGATAAGATAAGACACTGTAAGTAGAGTATTTTGCAGGTGCTTCCTCCATATTAAGCCCTAATCTATGCACACTGTTTAAGTAAATGGTAAACCATATATGTGCTGACTAACAATGCTGCCTCCAGAAATCTCTGGCCTTGCTTTCTTTTTTATTTTTTTTTGCAACCTCCTTATATCTGGTGATGGATTGTGATCTGACTTCTGTGTAGCTGCGATGCCAACCAGACACTGAATAGTGGTGTCAGGGAGCTAGATGGGGCCTCAAGACACCATCCAGTGTAGGACCCTGAGGCCCCTCACTGTGTTCGAGTAGATTCTAAGGAGTTACTTGAAAAATCTTTTTAGCCCTTGTGGGGCTTATTATTTTTCTTGCACGGCAGTCTCTGGTTGGCTTTCCCTCCCCAAAGTCCTGTTATTGCTGGTTTATCACATGTTTTTGTCCGCTTTTAATTAGATGTCTTTTTTGACTTCTGTCAATGAGCAACAGTGAAAAAAAGGTTTGAAGCTGGGAATAGAGGAGACTGGCGGTTTAGTTACACCTCAGTTATGAATCTTCAGGTGAGTCGTCTTCTCCCCGCATTCCTGATCATACTTCATAACGTCCTTCATGGAATTAACCAGATCATGGGCTTGGAAGTGTTAAAAGCCTCACACAGATTTAAGGTGCTGTCTTTCCTCACCTGTTTTGTTTTTGTTGGACTTGGTATAAGACTCATTGTTAAAAGGAGGAGGCAGGGGCGCCTGGGTGGCGCAGTCGGTTAAGCGTCCGACTTCAGCCAGGTCACGATCTCACGGTCCGGGAGTTCGAGCCCCGCGTCGGGCTCTGGGCTGATGGCTCAGAGCCTGGAGCCTGTTTCCGATTCTGTGTCTCCCTCTCTCTCTGCCCCTCCCCTGTTCATGCTCTGTCTCTCTCTGTCCCAAAAATAAATAAACGTTGAAAAAAAAAATTAAACAAAAAAAAAAAAATAAAAGGAGGAGGCAATGTGAGGTCTTCTCACAGGAAACATATAGACAGTGCTATAGGTAGGCTTAAGGAAAACTAGTCATAAGGAATTCTTGTTATTTTACTTTATTTTACTTTTGTTTTGTTTTAAGGTTTATTTATTTTGAGAGAGAGAGAGAGCACATGTGAGGGAAAGTGGGGGGAGGAGCATAGAGAGAGGGAGAGAGAATTCCAAGCAGGCTCTATGCTCAGTGCAGAGCCTGATGCGGCACTCGATCTCACCAACCGTGAGATCATGACTTGAGCCAATATCAAGAGTCAGATGCTTAACCCACTGAGCGAACTAGGCAACCTGCATTTTAAATAAATAATGAAAAATATAATCACCAAAACAGTTCTAATTTTTTTTTTCTCCCATCAGTTTTGGATTACAACAGGATAGGTTACAATTCAAACAAATTAAATTACAAAGAACACATTCTGCTTCAGAGTCCTCTGAGTAATTAGGAGTCTTTTTTAAGGTAGGAAGCTCTAAGTGGAAGGAAATCTTTGGGTCAAGATTGACTTTTATATTTGCAGTCAAAGACAGAAAGTGAGTAAATGTGGCTACAGTCATGTTTCTCAATTTTTTTTTTAGACCAAGACATAAAAATCTCACATCATCTATTAGTATTTTAAAATAGGTATTTAAAATACATAAATATAATTTATGATATATATGATTTTGAGAGCATCATCTTCATCAGGAAACACTGAACAAGGGACTTCATCTTTCTTTGCATTTATCTCTTTGTAAAATGTAGTATGTAGTAGTTTGTCATCAAGAGCAGAATATAATACCTGGTTTAGGGTTAGTGCATCATAAATACTTTTGAAGTAAGGATAAGTGAAAATTAACAAAAAAGTAAATTTTGGGGGTGCCTGGGTGGCTCAGTCGGTTAAGCGTCTGACTTTGGCTCAAGTCATGATCTCGTGGTTTGTGAGTTCGAGCCTCGCATGGGGCTCTGTGCTGACAGCTCAGAGTCTGGAGCCTGTTTCAGATTCTGTGTCTCCCTCTCTCTCTGACCCTCCCCCCATTCATGCTCTGTCTCTCTCTCTCAAAAATAAATAAACATTACAAAAATTTAAAAATAAAGCAAAATTTTAACAACTCATTTATGGAGACCAAAATGTCTATAAATTACCCCATCTAAATTACTTTGGTATGTGACTATAGGAAAAGAAATAAAGTACCAACAGGAATTCAGAAGATATATTGTATTTGTTAAATCCACTAAGGGAACAGCAAGATTAATATAGTGTCCATCATACTTGACCACCTTTATGTCCAGTCCTTCTTTTTTTTCCTTCCAAATTTTTATTTAAATTCTATTTAGTTGACATATAGCGTAATATAGGTTTCAGGAGTAGAATTTACTGGTTCATTACTTAGATATAACATCCAGTGCTCATCATAATAAGTACCCTCCTTAATACACATCACCCATTTAGCCCATCCCTCCTCCCACCTCTCCTCCATCAGCCCTCAGTTTGTTCTCTGTTGTTAAGAGTCTCTTATGGTTTGTTTCCCTCTCTCTCTCTCTCTTTTTCCCTTCCCATATGTTCATCTGTTTTGTTTCCTAAATTCCACATATGAGTGAAATCATATGATATTAGTCTTTCTCTCACTGACTTATTTCACTTAGCATAATACATTCTAGTTCCATCCACACTGTCACAAATGGCAAAATTTAATTCTTTTTGATAGTTGAGTGATATTCCATTGTGTGTGTGTGTGTGTGTGTGTGTGAGTGTGTGTATGCCACATTTTCTTTATTCATTCCTCTGTCAGTGGACATTTGGCCTCTCTCCATAGTTTGGCTATTGTTGATAATGCTGCTATAAACATTGGGGTGCATGTACCTCTTCCAATCTGTATTTTTGTATAAATGAATAGTAATGCAATTGCTGGGTCATAGGGTAGTTCTATTTTTAACTTTTGGAGGAACCTTCACACTGTTCTCCAAAGTGGCTGCATGGTTTGAATTCCTACCAACACTGTAACAGGGTTCCCCTTTTTTTTGCATCATTACCAACGTCTGTTGTTTATGATCAGTCCTTCTAACTTTGAGCCCCACGACTCTTATTCTACTTGTTCAGAACTGATTTTCAGAAGAACCAGCAAAGAACCAATTATTTGGTGGCTCTGATGCTAGGAATCATGAAGAGATTGGAAGAAACATTGAAAATCATCATTGATCAATACTTCCAACCTTAGCAAATAAGAGATTGACCCATTTTTTTTTATTAAATTTTTTTTAACGTTTATTTTTTTTTTTTTTTTTTTTTTTAAAATTTTTTTTTCTTTTTCAACGTTTTATTTATTTTTGAGACAGAGAGAGACAGAGCATGAACGGGGGAGGGGCAGAGAGAGAGGGAGACACAGAATCGGAAACAGGCTCCAGGCTCCGAGCCATCAGCCCAGAGCCTGACGCGGGGCTCGAACTCACGGACCGCGAGATCGTGACCTGGCTGAAGTCGGACGCTTAACCGACTGCGCCACCCAGGCGCCCCTAACGTTTATTTATTTTTGAGACAGGGAGAGACAGAGCATGAACAGGGGAGGGTCAGAGAGAGGGAGACACAGAATCCGAAACAGGCTCCAGGCTCTCAGCTGTCAGCACAGAGCCCGATGCAGGGCTCGAACTCACAGACCGCGAGATCATGACCTGGGCCAAAGTCGGCCGCTTAACTGACTGAGCCACCCAGGCGCCCCAAGATTGACCCATTTTTAATATCAGAGGACTTTTGGGATCCCTCCCTACCCCATCCAACAATTGGATTGTGGCTATACTTTTAGTATCTATTGACTGAGAAAAAAAAAAAGACATACCAGTTCGGGTGGCCTCTTACAATGGCATCTTGATGCAGGGGTCTGTAGCTTACCTGATGATACCACTGTTTTAGATCAAATTCCTCATTTCACAAATGAGGCAATGGGACAGCTTTGATTAAGAAATAGCCAGGATAGGGATGCCTGGGTGGCACAGTTGGTTGAGTGTCTGAGTCTTGATTTTGGCTCAGGGCATGATCCAAGGGTCCTGGGATTGAGCCCTGTGTCAGGCTCCATGCTTAGTATGGATTCTCTTTCTTTCTCTCCTTCTACCCCTCTCCCTTACTCACTCTGTCTCTCTCTAAAAAGAAAAGAAAAAGAAATAGCCAGGGTATAATTCAGAAAAGTACAGGATGTTTGTTTATTTATTTATTTATTTATTTATTTATTTATTTTTAATTTTTTTTAATGTTTATTTTTTGAGAGAGAGATTGACATAGTGTGAGCATGGGAGGGGCGGAGAGAGAGAGAGGAAGACACAGAATCTGAAGCAGGCCCCAGGCTCTGAGCTGTCAGCACAGAGACCGACGTGGGGCTCGAACCCACAAACAGTGAGATCATGACCCTAGCCGAAGTCGGACACTTAACCGACTGAGCCACCGAGGCGCCCCCAGAAAAGTACAGGATGTTTAAATATAGATCTGGAAATATTCAAAAGTCATGGCCTGTGACTTTGTGGTGCAACGGTAGTGTGTCTGACTCTAGAAGTCACAGCTAAATCAACTTGAGATCTCTTACTCAGAGAAACATGTCAGTCTCTTCTAATGAATTTCATGCTTGGAGAAACAGAAACATTATCTTTTTCCCCCAAGTTTATTTATTTATTTTGAGAGAGAGAGCAAGTGAGCACACAAACAGGGGAGGGGCAGAGAGAGGAGAGAAATATTTATTTTTCAAGTTTATTTATTTTGAGAGAGAGAGAGAGAGAAAGAGAAAGGGAGAGAGAGAGGGTGAACAAGCAGGGGAGGGGCAGAAAGAAAGAGAATCCCAAGGAGGCTCCACACCATCACCATCAGCACAGAGCCTGATGCAGGGCTGGAACCCGTGAACGATGAGATCGTGACCTGAACTGAGATGGAGAATCAGATGCTTAACTGACTGAGCCACTCAGGCACCCTGAAACAGACATATTCTTGAATTTTTTCCTCTTATGTTCATGTGGCACTTCAGTGTCAAATTCTTCCCCAGCTTCATGGGTATGGCTTGAGAAATCTCTACCCTGAGCTGTTGCAATGTTCTTTACCCAATGGAAATCCTTTCATGGGATGCCAGATAAAACACAGGGCACCCAGTGAAATCTGAATTTCAAATAACACATGAAACATATAGGACATATTTATGCTAAAAAAATTTGTTGCTTATCTAGAATTCAGATGTCACTGAGTATCCTATACTTTTGTTGTTGTTGTTGTTGCTGCTGCTGAATTTGGTCTATACCACATTGTCCAAAGTGGTACCAAGTGTTGAAGGGCAGGAACTGGAAATGTGGGTGACATTCTTGCATAGTTGTCAACACTGGTTATTGACATATTTTCTGGGGACCTTTAAGATCTCTGTCAAAGGCTATGAGGCTTGTGTATAGTTTTCTCACGAAGCCTTGCTGTTTTTCATGGACATGTAACTCAACTCAGACACTGGCAGCCCAGCCTAGAAAAATTTACTCTTTCTTCTTTATTCCCTATGTTCATTCTCATTTACCTTGAGGTTTGTCATGACCTTGTGCCCTGCCCTTCTGTAAGGTGGAGGCAGAAACAAAGGTGGATATTTCTTTGGGCTGAAGTAATGACTTTAAGGGTGAATCAAGGGACAGGGGATAGGGCAAGAGGGAAGGAGTCTTCAACTCACTCTGACCCCTCATTTTCTTGTATAGGAGTCAGAGCATTTTCCATGGAGTATAGCGAACTACAAAACTCTCCACTTTTTGTTGTCTGAATGTGAATTTAGAGGAGGCCAGAGTTTTTTTGTTTTTAATTTTTTTTAACATTTTATTTATTTTTGAGAGAGAGAGAGAGAAATAGAGAGAGACAGAGAATGAGCAGGGGAGGGTCAGAGAGAGAGGGAGACACAGAATCCTAAGCAGGTTCTGGGCTTCAGGCTCTGAGCTATCAGCACAGAGCCCAAAGTGGGGCTTTGAACCTCGAGATCATGACCTTAGTCAAAGTTGGCGCTTAAATGACTGAGGCACCCAAGCGCCTCTAGAGGAGGCTAGGGTTTAGATGCCTATCAGAGATGCCTATTTCTGTCTCTTCTTTTTTTTTTTTTTTTTCTTTTTTCTTTTCTTAGTTTCTCTCTCCTGTACACATTTGATTCAAAATAAAATCTGGCATTGGGCCAATTTTTTTTCACTTACTTAATTTGTAAAATGGGATATTCTAGGATTTTCTTAACTCCAATTGTGAAATCAATGATTTTATTCCCAAACCATGCAGAATACAATGACAAAGCCAAAGGAAGAGCCCATTTGAATGAATATTCACATTGAAATTATGCCACCTCAGGGGCAAAGCTGGGTAAAAGAATGGCTTTCATAACAGATCCTACGAGTCAGAGAGCTTTTGCTTTTTAAGAAGTTGGAAAAAAAGCACTGCAAATTAGGCTACTTGTTGCATGGGATTTTGTTTCTTGCCCAGGAAATGGGATTTTGAAGGTTAATTTTACAAAATTCTATGATGACGAATGCCAAAATTCACTCCCTTTGGTGGTGAGGGTGGACTATTTAGAATCAGAACATGTGCAGAAATTAGAAATAGAGCACTTAGTGGTAGACTCTAACAATTAGAAGAAAATAAGAGCTAGAAAGCAGTAGCATGAGTTGGCTTAAGAGTAGGAATTGCTTAGGGGCGCCTGGGTGGCTCAGTTGGTTAAGCATCCTGATCTCATGGTTTGTGAATTCGGTTCCCACATCAGGCTCTGTGCTGACAGCTCAGAGCCTGGAGCCTGCTTCGGATTCTGCATCTCCCTCTTTCTCTGCTTCTCCGCCTCTCATGCTCTGTCTCTCTGTGTGTCTCTCTCTCTCAAAAATAAACTTAAAAATTTTTTTTTAAAAAAGCATAGGCATTGCTTAGATTTATTGATCTAACATTTTTTAATGCAAGCTTGGTGCTTGAATGAGTAAGGAACTCCTGGTTAGTGAGAAGAGATTGAGAGTAAAAGTGCAAGAAAGTGCTGTGGTAAAGGGATGTGCAGGTACTGAGGGCCAGAGGAGGTGCAGTGTAAATTAGACTGGAAGTTCATGATCAAGAGAAGAGTCACCTCCAAGGCCAAGCCCTTCTAGCTTTCATTTCTCCTTTGTGAGTCTTGCAGTCACAGCCTTGGATTTAAATCAGGACAGCCTTGATTTCTAACATGCTGCTATGTTGTCAGGCTCAGTGACAGAAAAACTGGGTCTCTGGTTGACTTTTCCATTTATTTTCATCTTTCCCAAGTTTTCAAATGGAAAATTTCAAGAAGATCCCAAAGTAGAAGAAATAGTATAACATACTTGTTACCTAGTTTCAACAATCACTAACTCATAGCCAATTTTCTTTTATCTATTTCCTAATCCATATTTTTCCTCCCCCAAATCATTATTTTTGTGTTAGAATTCTCCAGAGAACAGAACCAGAAGGATGTATGTATATGTATATACAAATACATGGGGTTGGAGAAAGAGAGAGAGAGAGAGAGAGAGAGAGAGAGAGAGAGATATTAGAGGAATTGACTCTTGCAATTATGGGGGCTGGCAAGTCTGAAATCTGAAGTCCTAAACCAGCAGGCTGGAGACCCAAGGAAGAGTTGATGTTGCAGTTTCTATTGGGAAAACAATCTGGAGGCCAGATTACTTCCTTTCTCTTAAAGCTTTCAAATGATTAGATGAGCTCTCCACTGCCCCCCCCCTGCCCCCCACCCCCGTGTGGAGGGTAATCTGCTTTATTCAATGTCTAAATGTTGAATGTTGATTCTGTCTAAAAAATACCCTCACAGCAACATCTAGATGGTGTTTGACTAAAAATTGGGTATCATGAGCTTAGCAAGTTTAACACAAAATCAACCATTACAATTTTGAAACTAATTCAAGTCATATTGTTTGTCCATAATATTTCAGTGTGTATCTCTAAAAAATAAAGATTCTTTAAAAAACTTAAACACAGTGCTATTATTAGCCCTGTGAAATTTAAAATCCTGAATTATTTTTATTTGAATTAAGATCTAAATATTGTCCATACATCACAATTGTAGATACCACTCAGAACTCTCTATTGGTATATGTGTTCTCCTTTTACCTCTGTTTTTCTTAAATTTATCTGTTGAAGAAACTAGTTTGTCCTGTATAATTTTGCATCATCTGGATTTTACTGTTGTATCCCTAAGATATCATTTGACATGCTCCTCTGCCCCTGAATGTCCTATCAATTGGTAATTATATAGAGAGGCTGAATCACACCGAAGCTAATTTTTTTTTTTTTTGCAAGAATACTTCAGGCACACCTTGTCAGGTTATCTCTCTGGGATGTCAACCATTTTTTTAAAAATTTAAATCCAAGTTAGTTAACATAGTGTAATAATGATTTCAGGAATAGAAGTTAGTGATTCATCACTTATATACAACACCCAGTGCTCATCACATCAAGTGCCCTCCTTAATGCCCATCACCCATTTAACCCATGCCCTCACCCAACACCCCACCACAACGTCAGTTTGTTCTCTGTATTTAAGAGTCTGTAATGGTTTGTCTCCTTCTCTGTTTTTATCTTATTTTTCCTTCCTTTTCCCTATGTTCATCTGTTTTCTTTCTTAAATTCCACATGAGTGAAATCATATATTTGTCTTTCTCTGACTGACTTATTTTGCTTAACACAATACACTCTAGTTCCATCCACGTTGTTGCAAATGGCAAAATTTCATTCTTTTTGATCACCGAGTAATATTCCATTGTGTGTATATACCACATCTTCTTTATCCATTCATCAGTCGATGGACATTTGATCTCTTTCCATACTTTGGTTATTGTTCATAGTGTTGCTGTAAACATTGGGGTGCATGTGCCCTTCCGAATCAGCATTTTTGTATCCTTTGGATAAATACCTAGTACTGCAATTTCTGATTTATAGGGTAGTTCTATTTTTAGTTTTTTGAGGAACCTCCATACTGTTTTCCAGAGTGGCTGCACCGGTTTGCATTCCCACCAGCAGTGCAAAAGGGTTCTTTCTCTGCGTCCTTGCCAATATCTGTTGTTGCCTGAGTTGTTAATTGTAGTCATTCTGACAGGCGTGAGGTGATATCTCATTGTGGTTTTGATTTGTATTTAGCCATCTTTGTTTATTAGTGGCTGAGTTTATTAATTCATTAGGGCTTGTGAATTCTAAATTCTATCACTTCTTCTGCATTTACTAGCTGAAATATTTATATAAAGAGGAATTTCCCCCCATTAACTATTGAGGTATAGTTCTTCCTAATTCTTTAAAAAAATTTTTTTGAGGGGCGCCTGGGTGGCGCAGTCGGTTGGGCGTCCGACTTCAGCCAGGTCACGATCTCGCGGTCCGTGAGTTCGAGCCCCGCGTCAGGCTCTGGGCTGATGGCTCAGAGCCTGGAGCCTGTTTCCGATTCTGTGTCTCCCTCTCTCTCTGCCCCTCCCCCGTTCATGCTCTGTCTCTCTGTGTCCCCAAAAAATAAATAAACGTTGAAAAAAAAATTTAAAAAAATTTTTTTGATGTTTATTTTTGAGAGAGAGAGAGCACAAGGGGGAGAGGGGCAGAGAGAGAGGGAGACACAAAATCAGAAGCAGGTTCCAGGTTTCAAGCTGTCAGCACAGAGTCCAACACTAGGCTTGAACCCATGAACGGGGAGATCATGACCTGAGCTGAAGTCAGACTCTTAACCAACCGAGCCACCCAGGCACCCAGTTCTTCCTAATTCTTCATTCCAGCATTTCCCAAATTGGAGTTGATAATTCCTAGGCATCTGCCGACATGTTCTTGTGGGCAGAGAAAGAGGTCTGTAAACTTTCTATTATAATAATCTAACTCTGCACTTTCATTTCAACAAGAACTGAGAAATATTATTAGCATCTCCTAGATCACCTGCATACACATCTTATATCGGAGTTCAACCAATGATATCTGTGCTGCAGCTTACATTTCTATTTAGGATTGTGACAGGCAAGAAGCACTGCTTTAATTATCAAGGGTTGATGCATAAAGAATATGGACTTAACATGCCAAACAGCCTTTCAGTGGAATTTAATTTGAATAGAAAATTGAGTCAACTGGGGGACAAAATAATATACATGTTCTGAACCAAAAAGAATATACCCTGGAGCTGTCAGTGTGATAGTCATGCCGTGAAAGTCCATTTATTTTAGCAGAAGTAATTATTATATTTTATTTGTTTATTTGGTTGTGTTGGTTTTGTAGTTTTTCTTATATTTAATTTGTAAATTGGTTTATTTTTATAATTGTCCAAATATATATTTTTACTATGTAAGAAAGTTTATAATAAAAACAATTTAAGGCAACATAGTGGCTCTGGAAAGAAATTTTTTTTTTTTTTTACTTTTAAAATGTCTGCATATTACTCAAGTTTGAGAAACACTGCTTTGTCCCATTGTGGCTTTCATAAGCTATTAGTGAATCTCACTTTCAGTGTAATTTGTCTTGTTAAGGAGTGACCCTCTTGCTGAGGGTATTTGGAATCCAACAGTGTGCATCTAGAGACCGACACCCTGGGAGACTCCAAGGAAAGACTTGTACTGGGGAAAGGGTGTTTTGGGGCCCTCTGCCCTTCCTGACAGCGTTATAAACCACCAAATGCAGGCAGCTGCTTCCTTGTGTATTGTTCACTGGAGCCTTGTAAGGTCTGGTAAATGGACAATCTTAGGCCGTGCCTACACATCACCAAAACAACTCTTTGGAAAGGTAAAAAGCTGAATAAAAACCACCTAAAGCAGTCTTCTGCAACTTAAAAAAAATTTTTTTTAAGTGTTTATTTATTTTTGAGAGACAGAGCGTGAGTGGGGGAAAGGCAGAGAGAGAGGGAGACACACAGTTCCGAGCAGACTCCAGGCTCTGAGCTGTCAGCACAGAGCCCGACCCGGCCCAAACCCAGGAACTGTGAAGTCATGAGCTGAGGTCAGATGTTTAAGGGACTGAGCCACCCAGTCATCCCAGTCTTCTCCAACTTTAATGCGATGATGAATTCCCTGGGGGATTTTTTTTAAAAATGCAGATTCTGACTTAGGTTGGGGGTGGGACCAGAGAAGCTGCATTTCTAACCCTCCCAAGTGGTGCTGCCCCTTACCCCGTGTATTAACTATTTTGTTGATATGTCCCAGTCATTTTACTTGATTTTCCTTGGAGAATACATGTCAGGTTCTCAGTACAGTGTTTGAGACAGCCAGCATTCAGTGAACGATTCTTGTTATGGTTGTAACAATTAGCTTTTGAGGTGTGGAGGGCAGAAATGATGGAAGAGAGGGTGAGGATTAGAGGTGGACAGACTTGAGTCAAGATTCCGGTTTTTCCACTTACAAGCTTATGGACTTGGGAAGTGAGTTAACTTTTCAAGTCTCTGTCTGGTTAAATGATTCCTCTCATGGAATCGAGAGGACTTTATTTTGGCTCCTAGAGTGGTGGGTTCTCTAAAGGGTCATTTTTCTTCCATTGTCCCTTTTGGACATAGACTTGGGGTTGAGTCTTGGGTTCAGTCATGACACTATAATCACATTACAGTTCTTATGAAATGCACCTCTTTGCTATTATCTCTAACACAGTGATAATAATTATGGGATTAAATTCATTGGTGCATGTCAGGTGTGTTGGCATAGAATAGGAACCCTGTCACCATGAGCCTTTCTCTCCACTTCACTTCACATTGTGGTTGGTGAGGCTGACTAACCTTAGATGGCAGGTTTATGAGAAGGGCCCAATGCTTTCAATTCTGGCTAACTAGAATCATCTGGAAAGCTTACAAAATGAAAAAGGAAAGAAGAAAGAAAGAAAGAAAGGAAGAAAGAAAGAAAGAAAGAGAAAGAAAGAAAGAGGATTCCCAGGCCTCACCCTCAGACATTCTGATTTAATTGTTCCGCATAGGAACCAGAGGCTCTAAGTGTTTTTCTCGTTCCCAGATGGTTTTGCTGTGGTAGCTGTGTGGAGAACCACTGCTCTAGCAGACATTGAAACCCTGATCACCATCACCAGACCCTGAGCATTCCTCCTAACTTGCATGGACCAATCACACCTCTTCCACCTCCACTCCAGCCTTTCTGGTTGTTTCTTCTTATTCACTTGTCTAATTTTTATGCATTCCTGCAACTCCACTCCTACTGCTGCCCCTCCCTTGGCACATTGGGGGAAGCACTTCCAGAGCCCATCACAAGCAGGCAGGGCAGGGGAGATTAGGCTTGTGGTGCCTCCTGACCCCGCTCTTCACATCCTGGACATGCACAGAAATCACAGTGGGCACCAGCCTGAGGAGGAAGGATAGCCGTCTGGAGAGCTTTGAGACATTTATGCAGTACCTACTATGTGGCAGGAACTTTACTAGCATTAGGTCAGTTTATCCTCAGCTTTATAAAGTAGTTCTATTAATGGAATAATTCCCATTTTATAGAAGAAACTGAGGCAAAGTTAAATAATATGCTTCAGATCAAGCATACAGAGGTGAATCTGGCCTTTGGATTCAAGTAGTCTGATTCCAGAATCTGAGTTATTAATCCCCTGGGAGCGGATTTTAAAATGCTGATGCCCGGGTTTACCCACACTAATTGAAGCAATTCTAGGAGTTGAGATCCAGGCATTGGTTGCTTTTTTTGTTAGGTCTTCAAGGGATTCTATGTACAGCCAGGATCAGAAGTAGACATCACTATGCTTTTGAGCCTCCCTCAGTGACATGGATCCTGCGAGTCTGTCGAAGCCTCCTTCTATTACTGTTCTCTTCTTCCCCTCTGTCCGTGATTTTTAAAAATGTTGTTTTTGTGATTGTCAGAAGCCCTTCTTGTGACTGGCATTCCTAAGGGGGTGTGGTCAGTTTTGGCCTCAAAGATGTTCATGCCCTAATCTCTAGAAACCCAGAAGATGTTACCTTACATGTATAGGGGTGGCAAAAGTTGACTTCTACCCGTGTTGGTTTTTTAGCTGGGACTCTTTAACAAAAAGACAGATAACAAGAAGAAAACAGTTTTTTAACCTGTGCAGTGCACATCACTCAGGAGAAACCTTAACGAAAAGTAACTCAAAGCAGCATCTTAGAATTCTGGCTTATGTACATCTTTAACAAAGAACAAGAAATTTGTAGAGAAAGGACAGGACAAAGTAAATCAGTTTTAAGCTTCCAAGGACAGAAAACCATGGGAAGATAAATATACAGGAGGGAACTAATGGAATAAGTTTTGTTTGCGGATTTCTCTGGTGCCATCTCTGGGCTGATAAGCATCTGTCTCCAGTGAAAGGGGAATTTATAACCTGTGTTTAGTCAGTAAAAGGGAGGATATAGAGAGTTTTCCCTGCATTCTTAATTGCCTTCAGCTCGAAATAATTTTTATGTCAAAGAGACATATTTTGGGGTGACACATTCTGGTTTCCTTCACATGGTAGAAGGTGTTTGGAAGATCTGATTAAATTAAGGATTTGAGGATGAGGAGATGACTATGGATTATTCAGGTTAAGCCCAATGTAATCACAAGGGTCCTTATAACAGTAAGGCAGGAGAATCAGAATCAGGACAAGTGGAAACAGGAGAATGGGGTCAGCGTCAGTGAGAGAGAATGAGGTCTGAGTGAGACTCATTTCAGACTTTTGACCTCCAGAATCGTAAGATGTTGCAGTAATTTGTTAAAGCAACAACAGGAAACTAAAACAAGGTTATTATGGTGTTGCAGAAAGAAAACCGCCAATCTGTACCCCAGAGATTTGGGTTGCTTTTCTGCCTTGTACCACTTATTGGCTACAAACATTCAGGCAAGCTGCTAAATGTCTAAATGCCTCTTCTGCAAAATGGAACCAGCAAAAATGGATATATTTGAGGGAAGGACTGGGCCAATGGTGTCATAAACTTTACATGTGTTCCCTACTGTAGCCTTGATCTTTGAGCTTAGCTCAGCCCAGCCTAGCTCAGAACTTCAGAAGTGGAACCACTGTCCCCACCACCCCAAACTGAGCCTGAGCGCTCTTATTGCTTTGCGTTATTTTCTCAAGAGCTGAAATTACCCTGTTTCTTTCTTTACTTGTCAGAGGCACTTGCCAAAATCAGGAGTCATTATTTCCTATGTTGCGCTTATCTTTTTTTTTGGGGGGGGGCTATTTTTAAAAAAATAGTAATTAAAATAAACAACGAGACATACATTTCCTGACACCAAGAGGCAAAGAAACAGAAGAGTTATTCTGCCGACATTTCCTCCCCTACATCAACAAAATTGTACAATGTTTAGGTGTCACCATACTGGTTTCAGCCTCTGCTTGTTTTATTCACTTATTTTTCCAATAGCTGGTTTTGAACATGACTTGTCCTCCCTCACCACCACTTCCATTATTTGAGGGTGGCATTATGCCCACATTATCCATCTTTTTCAACATGGAAGGTGTTCTATATGGATCATAATTTGATTGCACCTGGTCCAAAAATATAGTTGGCAGTGATGATATCCAATGCTAAGTCCTTGACCTCGTGTATGTCATATTTAATGTCAGGTCCTTCTTTTTCCTTAATAGTAATATAGAAAACTTGGAAGATTTTTGCCTAAAAGGTCATGAGAACCTTGCAAACTGTATTTTTCCAAATGATGGTTGTTTTGTTTTATTAGTTGCAATAATGTATACTTTATCTTTCTGAAAAAGGCACCCATAATCTTGGTTGGACTTATTTTGAGACAATATGTAACAGTTAAACTTGTTACATTTCTCTTTTTTTTTGCAATAGAAAATAAAAAAAAATCATTTTCATGTTAAGGGGATTTGACCTAGGGTCTTCTAAACCAGTACTGCTTAATTGGGGAAGGGAATATGATTTTGCCCCTCAGGGGACTTTTATCGATGTCTGTAGATATTTTTGATGTCACAATGAGGGGAAAAATTCTGCCAGAATCTAGTAGGCAGAGGCCAGACATGTTGCTAAATAAATATCCTACACAGCACAAGATGGCCCCACATAACAAAGAATTATCTGGCCTAGAATGTTAATAGTGCCACTGTTGAGAAATACTGCCTTAGACCAGTGTTTATCAAACTTTAATATGCATGTGAATCACCTGGGAATCTGACTAACATGAGGCCCTCAATGGATAGAGATGGACCTGGAACACTGTGGTTGTTTCATAAATATTAGTTGAAAGCATGGATCGATAGATGGAGAAATGAGGGAATGAATGGACAAGCCGGCAGCCGAGAGCACTAGTTATTATTTCCATACATATCTCTGAGCAACCTTAGAGGCACTCATTCCAAAGAAAAATGAATTTCTTTTCTACAAGGCCAGCAATTTGCCAAAAGCCTTTCCCAGGGCGCCACAGACTTCCTCAGATTAAAAACAGCTTCTTTTTGGGGCGCCTGGGTGGCGCAGTCGGCTAAGCGTCCGACTTCAGCCAGGTCACGATCTCGCGGTCCATGAGTTCGAGCCCCGCGTCAGGCTCTGGGCTGATGGCTCAGAGCCTGGAGCCTGTTTCCGATTCTGTGTCTCCCTCTCTCTCTGCCCCTCCCCCGTTCATGCTCTGTCTCTCTCTGTCCCAAAAATAAATAAACGTTGGAAAAAAAAAAAAAAAAAAAACAGCTTCTTTTCTCTGATGTTTCACACTGTCCCTTCTGGCACAGTGTATTGTTCAATCGTTAGTTATTTGGGGTGGTTACTAAGGCTGGATGTGTATTGGATACAGTGGGAAAAAGCCAGAGGCCCAAGCCCTTGCCCTGCACCTGAACCTGCCCCAGGGGAAAAAGATCCAGATGGAATCATATTCATGTGTGTGTAGGCAGCAGGGAGAAAGGAAGAAATGAATAACCAGAATAAGTTTTTAGAGGAAAATCTGGTTAGAATGAATTTCATAGAATAGCCTGGTGGGGAAAGGACATCTACCAGTGGGCAACTTGTGGCAGAGACATGGAGAATGGCATGAGTGTGTACTGTGTAAGCCTGTGAACTTCAGGAACTTAGAGATCTGTTAACGCTAGTTGGCAAATCATTTCCTTTTTACATATTCGTGGCTTTCTGGGCTCCTATTGATTACCTTCTGTCTGCCACTCCTCCACACACACAAACACAAACAAAGCCAAAATTTGGAATCTGATCCAGAAGTGCCTCTCCTTCCCAAGATGGTTTCCATGCTGTTGACGGCTATTTGCTTGGAATCCGGACACATGACTGCTGGCCTCCTGAAAATTGGTTGTGGTAGGCAGACGGGAGAACAGGAAGGGAAGAGCAGGATGTAGGAAGGTGGGTAAAGAAGAGGTGAGGCAGCCAAAACCATGAGAATGTGGCCACAGGGTGTTCTCTGCAGATAGGCCAAGGATTCATCCAGATGACCTTGTCAATAGAGCTCTTAACAATAGCAATTCTTCTGGTAGAAGGTTTGATGCAAAGGAACATGTCAACATTGTTGATTCAGGTGTGGTCATTGCAGTTTGGTTACATATGCTTAATAGTGAGTCTAGGCCACCAGGTGCCTGTGCCTCTGCTCTGAACCACAGTGACAGAGCTTTCTTTTGTGGGTAGGGAGTGGATAGCAGAATACTGGGGTTGGAAGGCATGTCTTTGTTGAAGCAGTTCATCAAGATGGATGCATGTTCGTCATTCTCCTTGGGATTCCAAGAGATTCAAGTTTGCTATGATGCAGGTTTAGTAGGGAGTGCTATTTCTATTTCACCAGAAATGGTGGTGAGACTTTGAGTAGGATGATGAGTTTTGGTTTCTTGTATTTTGGGTTTTTTTGAGAGAGTGTGTGAGCAGGGGGTGGGGAGGGGCATAAAGAGAGGGAGAGAGAATACCAAGCAGGCTCTGCACTGTCAGCTCAAGGCCCAACACTGGCCTTGATCTCATAAACTGTGAGATCATGACCTGAGTCAAGATCAAAAGTTGGACACTTAACCAACTGAGCATGATGGGTTTTTAAATGCAACATCAAGTACACAATTTATGGAAGAAAATATGTATGTTAGATCACATGAAAATTAAAAATTCTGTTTCTGTGAAAGGCACTTTTTTTTTTTTAATTTTTTTTTCAACGTTTTTTATTTATTTTTTTTGGGACAGAGAGAAACAGAGCATGAACGGGGGAGGGGCAGAGAGAGAGGGAGACACAGAATCGGAAACAGGCTCCAGGCTCCGAGCCATCAGCCCAGAGCCTGACGCGGGGCTCGAACTCACGGACCGCGAGATCGTGACCTGGCTGAAGTCGGACGCTTAACCGACTGCGCCACCCAGGCGCCCCATGTGAAAGGCACTTTTAAGAAAAGGAAAAGACAAGTCATAGACTGAGAGAAAATATTTGCAAACCATACATCTGATGAAGAACTAATATATGAAATATACAAAGAACCCCTAAAGGTCAATAATGAGAAAACAATTAAAAAGTGAATGGAAGATCTGAACAGACACCTCAGAAAAGGAAATATCCAGATGGAAAATTATCATATGAAAATCTCCTCAACATCATATATCATTAGGGAACTGCAAATTAAAACAACAATGAGATAGCACTACGTACCAATTAGAATGGCCAAAACCTAGAACACTGACAATAACAAATGCTAGAGACAATATGGAAAAATAAGAACTCTCTCGTTTGTTGCTGGTAGAAGTACAAAATGGTGTAGCCACTTTAGAAGACAACTTGCCAGTTTCTTACAAAGCTAAAAATAGTCTTACCGTATGATCCGGGATTGTGCTCCCAGGTATTTACTCAAATGAGTTGTGGCTACTCAACTTTCATCAGTTATATTTATTACAAATATCTTCTATCTCTTTTATGTGTCTTTTAACTTTATTTATGGTACCATTGTGATAGAGGCATTATAGATCCAGGGCTAAGTATCAATGCCAGCTCCATATGTATCCCTTCCATGACTTTGGACATTTTAGTTCATTTCTAACTTTGCCTCAATTTCTTCATCTGTAAAATTTAGGGGTGAATTTTGCTGCATGTAAGTTATACTTCATTGAAACTAATTGAAAGGAGAAACAGAGACTCCTTCTGCCCTTTCTTCTCTCCTGCAGCCTAGAACATGATTGTGATGGCTGGAGATTTGGTAACTATCTTAGATTATGAGGATAAGGCCCATATTGAAGAGAAGGAGTAGGGAAACTGAAAGAGACTTTTATACATGATAGGATTTCATTTCCATATCACATAAAACAGTTATGAAAATAGAGTATTCAGGGATGGGATGGTGGATCTACAAAGTTGCCAGCAAAAAATATTTAAATCTATTTTATGTAACAAAAAAAAAATCTTAAAACTTGTAGATGTCAAAATAATAGCTAACATTTATTGATTGCTTTCTGTTTACCAATTACCCTTCAAGTAAGTACTTTGCATTTTAACTTATTTAATCTTCACAAGAAACCTCTGAAATACTTTTGTCACTTTGATTTTATAGATGGAGAAATTTATTCAGAGATGTATCAGTTTGTTTGTGCATTCACTAGTTGGGCATTTAGGCTGTTTCTGGGTTTTGGTTATTATGAATAAAGCTACTGTGAGCATTCATGTACAAATCTTTGTGTGGACATAATTTTAATTTCTCTGGGATAAATACCTAGGAGTGGAATTGCTGGGTCAAATGATAAGTGCACGTTTAACTTTATAAAAAGTGACAAACTGCTTTTGAATGAGGCTATACAATTTTGCGTTCCCACTGGCAGTGTATGAGAGATCCAGCTGGTCCACATCCTTCCTTGCCAGTGTCATTGTTATTGTCAGTCTTCTTAAATGTAGCCATCCTGGTGAATGAGGATTGGTATTTGTTATTTTAATTAGCATTTCCCAAATGATTAATGATGTTGGGCATCGTTTCCTGTGCTTCTTTGGCATTCATATATGCTTTTTGAAGAGGTCAGATGTATCAGCCCTCTCCTTCATTACTTTACTGTATGTATTTTGTTAAAAAAATCCTTTCTTATCCCAAGGCCATAAGGATATTTTCAAATGTTTTCTACTAAAAATTTTAACATTTTATTTTCACAATTAGGTCTTTAAACCACCTGGAATTTATTTTTGAATCTGGTGCAAGGTAGGGATCTAGTTTGATTTTTATTGATAACTAGAAGACTCAATTGTCAAAACACTATTAATTTTTTATTGTTGGTAATTTGTGTTGTCATTTTTGCCACTTACTAGCTTCCCATATGTGTAGGGGTTCCAGTTGTATTTTCTATTGTCTTCTACTCCCACGGTGAGAGTGACTTCACTATCCCCTGTAAGTTTCTGCCATTTCTTATGTCTAGAGTGCTCTTTCCTTTCAGCCCCACTTTCAAAATCCTACTCATTCTTCAAAGTTCAGCTCAAATGGTTCAGGATCTTGGCATAGGCCTGTCTCACTCCTGTAAATCAAATGAAAGGGCTCATCATACCCCTAGTGTTTTATTCCTTTACCCTAAGTCTTGGCTCACCTCCTTGGTATCACAGTCATGTGTGTTTTTTCTTCTTTGTTCTGCCAAACTGTAAACACGTATATGTTGCTGATGTAGACAGAATAATGTCCCCACCACATTCTGATTCATGGAACATGTGAATATATTACATGGCAAAAAGGATTTTGCAGAGGGGATAAAGTTAGTGACCTAGAGATGAGGAGATTATTCTGGCAGGCCCAGTCTAATCACCTGGGTTTTTAAAATTGGAGAACATTTGCCAGCTGAGTTGTAGCAGCCATGAAAAATACATATACTTGCTCACCATAGAGTCTCCTATAACCTGAAAAAGATTGTTAGATGTATGTGAAGTACTCAATCATTGTTCATTGACTTGAATTGTGAATAGAATGATTTCTTTAGGTTCTTACCACATCACTGATACTTATCTCTAGCATCTAGACCTTTGTCAAATGAAGTCATTGCAGACTACTCAGACCAGCTTTCCTTTTGGTTGGCATCCCTGTGCACTCTGACTCTGACTCCAATAGTGCTGAATATTCAGGCTATGTGCAAAGTTTCACTTCCTTTACATGTGCTGACAACTCAATGGTAGAAAGTCCCAGAAGGAGAAGCCCTTTCCTTATGGTGTTTAACCTAGTCACAGGTACTCAATGAGTACTGATGGGGTCATTTTGAAATCATTTCTAGTCTTTGCCTTTATGTAGGGGAACAGTATGAGATTTGGAATGAGATATATAAGGACCTTGGAATCCTGGCTCTGGCTTTTACTCCTTTATGACTTATAGTAGGTCAGTAAATCTCTTGGAATCTCAGTTTTCTCACACCTATGGTGGAAATAATAATACTTTCTTGAGTTGTCTCAAGGATAGAATAAACAGATGTGTGAGAAGATATTAGCACATAGTGGATGTTCTATGAATGCTAGCTTCCTTCCCATCTCAGGTGCACCACTACTAACAAAAATAGTCCAGGCTTCTATTTACTTGGAAGAGTTCATTACAGGCAGGTAATGCAACATGACATTTGTTCTTACTTTCTGTTTGTTGGTTTTATTTTTTAATGCATATGTATTTGGATTAGCTCACCCTAGGTCATTTTTTAAAATGTAGAGTTCTGTCGAGTAAGAGATTGCTACGGCTGAGGTCAGAGAGATCTTTTCCTGCTTTCTCCTCTAAGGTTTTGATGGTTTCCTGTCTCACATTTAGGTCCTTTATCCATTTTGAGTTTATTTTTGTAAATGGTGTGAGAAAGTGGTCTAGTTTCAACCTTCTGCATGTTGCTGTCCAGTTCTCCCAGCACCATTTGTTAAAGAGGCTGTCTTTTTTCCATTGGATGTTCTTTCCTGCTTTGTCAAAGATGAGTTGGCCATACGTTTGTGGGTCTAGTTCTGGGGTTTCTATTCTATTCCATTGGTCTGTGTGTCTGTTTTTGTGCCAATACCATGCTGTCTTGATGATGACAGCTTTGTAGTAGAGGCTAAAGTCTGGGATTGTGATGCCTCCTGCTTTGGTCTTCTTCTTCAAAATTCCTTTGGCTATTCGGGGCCTTTTGTGGTTCCATATGAATTTTAGGATTGCTTGTTCTAATTTCGAGAAGAATGCTGGTGCAATTTTGATTGGGATTGCATTGAATGTGTAGATAGCTTTGGGTAGTATTGACATTTTGACAATATTTATTTTTCCAATCCATGAGCAGGGAATGTCTTTCCATTTCTTTAAGTCTTCTTCAATTACCTTCATAAGCTTTCTATAGTTTTCAGCATACAGATCCTTTACATCTTTGGTTAGATTTATTCCTAGGTATTTTATGCTTCTTGGTGCAATTAACAGGAACCCATGGGGGAGGGGAAGGAAAAAAAAAAAAGAGGTTAGAGTGGGAGAGAGCCAAAGCATAAGAGACTGTTAAAAACTGAGAACAAACTGAGGGTTGATGGGGGGTGGGAGGGAGGGGAGGGTGGGTGATGGGTATTGAGGAGGGCACCTTTTGGGATGAGCACTGGGTGTTGTATGGAAACCAATTTGTCAATAAATTTCATAAAAAAAAAAAAAAAGGAAAAAAAAATAAAATAAAAAAAAATAAAATGTAGAGTTCTGTTTGACATTCTGGATTTTTGGTTAAGAATAGCCCATTTGACACGGGTGGGTTTGATATTTCAAGATTGCCAAGGGTATGGGTGTAAAAGTCTGGGGTATAAAAGAGATCAAAATAAAATAAAATATCTTAATAATATATGATGACATAAAATAGAATGACAGCACCCTAGAATGGTTATTGTTTTCTCCTGGAGCCAGATTATCATTCTGGCCTTGGGAGCAGCTGTTGAGCCACCCACCTCTGTTCAATATGAAGCCTGATGTGAGCAAACACATTAGGGCTTATGACACTGATGGGAAACAAATGGCCCCTGGGGTGTGGTTATAGGGAAGTCACATTTAAAATTTTTTTAATATTTATTTTTGAGATAGAGAGAGAGAAAGACAGAGCATGAGTGAGGGAGAGGCAGAGAGAGAGGAGACAGAGAATCTGAAGCAGGCTCCAGGCTCTGAGCTGTTAGCACAGAGCCTGATGTGGGACTCAAACTCATGAACTGCAAGATCATGACCTGAGCTGAAGTCGGATGCTTAACCACCAGAGCCACCTAGGCACCCTTGGGAAGTCACATTTAAATAGTGTCTTGGTGTTATTCTGCTTGTCTTCATGTACTCTAAGCCTTTGGTTCTCAAAACTCAAGAATACAAAAAGTTAACTGATGAGTGCTTATTAAAAATGGTCCACTCATGGTCCGCCCCCTGATGGTAGATTCAGTAAATCTGAAGTGGGTCCAAAGAATCTGCATTTAATTAACTACACTAGCTGTTTTTGATACTGGTTGCCACCCAGGTCAGTTTTTCAAGATGGTGGGGTTTCAAGCAGCAGTTCATCATTCATTGGCTATTTATTGAGTGCTAATTAGGTACAAAGCATTATAGAGGATATGGTCCTTGCTCACCATGGGTTTATCATTGAGAGAGTAAATGAGACTTGTATACAGGCAGTATAGGAGCTGCTGGCTCTTTAAAGTCAAACTGCTGCTTGCTTCTTCTTTGTTTCCATTTCACTTTATATAAGCCTCACATTGGCTTAGAATAATTTATACACTTGTCTCTCTACCAGTTTGTGTATTCCTTGAGGACAAGTGCACTGATGACCTATAGCAATTTTGTTCCATCATCTTTTCTTACTCTTTGATTATGACTCCAACCCTAGCTCATGTGACAATCTTTTGCTTGAGGCACTGCATGTTAAGAAATGGTTTGTCTTCATAGGACGTATTGGACATGCTCTGTTATATTACTGCTACCATACCATTCTCCTTGTCTTCTGTCCATCCCGATGACCTGGAAGAGATAGCAAAGATCACACAAGCTCCATTGGCTTTGGTTCTCACAGCAGGGGACACACATCTGAGGCTAGTGGTCATGTGGGTGTGTGGCAAGGTGAGTCTTATTGGGAACTACTCTATGACACAATGTTTGGACAGGAAGTAGGATTTCAAAGGGGTGTGGCCCCAAGATTTACATTTATGAAGGCATTGTGACATATTTTGAAGGTTTATCTGCTGCCTTCATGCTGGAAAACATAAACACATTGGTTTAGTGTCTAAGAAGGAAGAGTAATTAGGTTTAGGCCAGTCAGTATCTGCTTTTCCTTCTTGAGGCTGGAACCACTATAAATTCTTGGGGGAAGAGAATTGAGCTGGACTTTACATTGAAGAAAGTGTAAAGGTAAGGATAATTTAACTAAGAAAACTCTTTTGAAATAGTTGAAATTTCATATGGAATGATAGAGAGTTTTGGTTTATGGGGCTGTAACACAGGAATTAACATTGACAACAGAGTTAGATCTTGGGATTTGTCCAATATTATCTCTAAGTGCTAGAAATTAAAAATATTTCCCTTTAGGGTGGTAAGTGAGTGTGTAAGTTTGGGGCACAGTGAGAAAAAAAGAGGCCAAAAAGCATGTCAGGTGTCATTGCTTGTTATTAGCCCAGAGAATGATGTTTGCTTGTCATTAGGGGCAGAGGGTTGCTTTTTGTTCTTTGTTTTTTTTTTTTTTTTGTTTTTTTGTTTTTTTTTTTTTGGATGGAGGAGAAGTATGGATTTTTAGGATGAATTGCAGCTGGGAACCAGTGATTGAATATTGCAGCCCACCATTTTAGGCCTGGGTGAACCACTTTCCCCATGGGATTATAAGTGGCAAGATCAGGCAGGGGGGATATTGAGGAAAGACCTTTTTGTTTCCTATTCTGGTGATTTCCCTGAGGTTTCTGCTGGTTGTCTGGTAAGTATGATTTGCTATGCCAGTGAGAAAAGCCCTGTGTTTTCTTTTGAAGGGGGACGTGTCTGATCTTTGGGTTTAAATTGAATCAAACTCTGGACTACTTGGCTTTCACAAGCAGTAAATTGCAACTTTAGGTAATAGTAGAGCAGGAAATAAAAGATAGATTTATGGATAATGGTGTTCTAGGAGATCACAGTGAAGTTATATTTGAGGATTTGAGCAGTTTTTTTTTTTTCTCTCCACAATGGAAGTGAAGTAAAATGAGTACCATTGTCATTGACAGGAGCAACTTGGTCTGTTGGGTCCCTTAGCCAGGCAAATATAGCAAGCCTACTTTGACTTCTTTTTGTTTGAGGTTTTTTTTTTTTTTAATGTTTATTTATTTTGAGAGAAAGAGTGTGAGTGGGGGAGGGGGAGAGATAGAGAGAGAGAAAGAGAGAGAGGGGAAGGGAGAGAGAGAGAGAGAGAGAATCCTAAGCAGGCTCTGCATTGTCAGTGCAGATCGTGACATGGAGCTTGATGTGGGTCTTGATCTCATGAACTGTGAGATCATGACCTGAACCGAAATCTAGAATCAGACACTTAACTGAATGAGCTACCCAGGCACCCCTTGTTTGAATTTTTTTAAACAGAGAACCATTGAACCATCACATTGTTTCGAATTAAAAGGCTAAAGATACAGAAGTTCTATCACTGAGGAAGGAGCAATGCCTCATTTCTTTCCTAACCCTGACTACCTCATATCCCTCTTCAAAAACCTTCTACTCACCATTGCTGCCCTATCACATCCCAGTGACTGTGCTGAGTGAGATATATTGGTTTACTCAGCTTTGGGGGCAACAGGAACCTATTATAATGATGGTTATGAAGGTAAATCAGGAAGATTATTTGCCCAGAGCCACACATTGAAGAAGGTCCCCAAATTTAAAATTTCATGTGGCAATATATTTTGCATGTGTGTTGAAGATATTTATTAGGTAGCTCTAAACATTGAAAAGCAACCATGGTTTCTGTAACCCTGTTTTGGCATTTTCTTTCTTTCTTTCTTTCTTTCTTTCTTTCTTTCTTTCTTTCTTTCTTTCTTTTTTTAATTTTTTTTTTCTTAGTGTTTATTTTCGAGACAGAGAGAGATAGAGCATGAGTGGCGGAGGGGCAGAGAGAGAGGGAGACACCGAATCCGAAGCAGGCTCCAGGCTGTGAGCTGTCAGCACAGAGCCTGACATGGGGCTTGAACTCACGAACTGTGAGATCATGACCTGAGCCGAAGATGGATGCTTAACCAACTGAGCCACCCAGGCGCCCCGTCATTTTCTTTCTTTTTAAATTTATCAGGTTCAGGGCATCAAAAAATGGAAGGTAGCCCAAGCTCCTAACCTCTGAGAGGCCCCAGTTGCCTGCTAGACAGGCTCTCAATAGTGATGGACATAGAAGCTTATGAAGAGGACAGACTTTCCATAACTAATCACACAAAGAATTCATTTAAAATAAGAACTGGATACCTTGAAAAGGTATAAGGGGACCCTCTCCTGTTTGGGCCATCAGGAGGTATTTCCCCAAGCAGATAAAATCGAAACAGCAAGAGGAGTCAGCCAAATTTGGGGCAGGGGTCAGTTGATGCAGGACAGTAGAAGCAATAGGCCTTAATAACCTATTAGTTTTCAGAGACATAGGTGGACTCTAGGAAGGTTTTCATACTTTGAGTTTGGATAAGTGAGTGAATGGTGGTGGTATTAACAAAATAAGTGACTGAGGGAAGATTATTTTCTGGTAGTGGGTGGATATATAAGGTGATTCGTTCAATTTGTGGGTATGTTGAGTATGAGGGAACTTTGAGAAATCAGAGTAGAGGTGTTTTATAAATATATGATCATATATTATAAAAAGGGCTTAGTTAGAACTCCATAGGGTATAAGATACTATCCAAATTTAGTGGGTGAGTAGAAAGAATATGTTTTGGTACCTGCTTTCAAGAAGCTTATTCTTTAAATGCACTGAAGGAATTAAATAACCACAAAAGATTCCAGGAACCCTCTAAGACAGCAGCAGGAGAAATGTTATAAGCAGTACACAAATGATTTCCAAGAGAATTATATAGATGCTTTTTGCTTTGCAGCAGTTAGTTTCCAAGTAGAATTTCTCATTTGATTTTACTTTTGTTCTACTTTGGTAGTTTGAGCTAGGTTGAGGATTACATGATCTTGTTTAATACCACTGTGGATTATTTGTTTTGGAGTAACTCATTTAATTTTAGGAGGTAGGTACTGTTATATTTGTCCCATTTCACAGAAGAGGAAACAGAGGTACTGAGAACTTAAATAACTTGCCCAAGTTACGTAGCTAGTAAACAGTAAAGTTGGGATTCAGATATAGTCAGTCTGAATCCAAAGCCCCTTCTCTAGTTTTAAAAATGCTATTCTTTTCACTAAATATATCCCATATCACTTAAGTTATTTAAAAACTTTTAGTGGCTGCAAAAATTGTTTAATCATTCTCCTGATTTTAGACATATGTATGTTTTAAATGGTGCCTGTATCTTTAGGATAACTTCTTGAAATGGGTTTCCTGTACCAAGGAATATAAAACCTCTAAGGCATCTTAAAACATAACAAATTCTTCTCCAGAGAAGTACAAGTAATTTACAGTCTGAATGTATTTTTCAAGCCCACATAAAAGTATTTTTTTCAACCCTACATGACTGTATAAGCCAAGACAAACAGGAGAATTCAGTAATGCTGCTAAAGATGGTGTTTAGGATAATGAATCACAGAATGTTCAAGCAGAAAAGGAACTCCAGGTGTCATCTAGGCCATCTCCTTCTTTTATTAAGAACCAAGGCTCAGAGAGGTTAAGAGACACTCACCAAACCACACCACTAATGGGAGTCAGAGTTAGGACAAGAATGGGCCATTAGCACTATGTGATATACAGTTGACCTTGAACAATGTGGGGGTTTGGGGTGCCAACCGCTGTACGGTTGAAAATCCCTTGACTCCCCCAAAACTGAACTACTAATAGCCTACTGTTGACCAGAAGCCTTACTGATAACATAAACAGTCAACTAACATATATTTTATGCCATATATATATATATACATACTATATATATGTGTATATATATGCATATATATGTATATATATAAATACTATATATTATATTATTACAAAAGTCTAGAGGAAAGAAAGTGTTATTAGGAAAATCATGAGGGAGAGAAAATGCACTTAGAGTACTGTACTGTAAAAAATCTGCATATAAATGGACCCAACTGTTCAACCCTGTGTGGTTCAAGAGTCAACTATATTGACTTAGAGTCTCTTAGATGGTTTGGCTGATTCAGGGGTGTGCAAAGTACCCATCTGGGGTCTTGACTGGAAATTTAAGAGACTCTTATTGTTTGAGCCAACTTCACAATTCCCCCTTGAAACTTCACAGTTGTGTCAGAAGGATGTGGAAGTAACCCAAAGTGTCTTCCCTGAACTGAGATGCCCAGTACCCACCCAAGGAGATAAAGCACTCTGTTGGGCCAAGGGAAACCTGAAATCTCCTTTTTTCAGTTCTCCTGCATCTGGCCTGCTGTCAGATTCATAAAGATGATTCTGAATTCTCTCTCTGTTATTCTGTTGTTGGTACAATGCGTTTGAAAAAAGGGCTACTTACATAATTCAAGACTGATTTTCTATAGCATTGACCAAAAACAGAGGATATTTCTTTTTATTATTTGCTTCATTATGTAACAATCATATAAAAAGAATTTACAATTTGATTTGGCTTAATATCCATCTGGATAGGCTGGGTTAAGCTATTAAATCTCAAAAGTTCAATAACTTAGCACAATTGGGGGTTGTATCTGGCAAAATCTGAAGCAGGCTTGTTGGCCATCCACTATGTTGCAGATAGGCCATACCAGGGTTGCCAAGGCAGGGGAAAGGAGACTTAAAGGCTCTTAACTCACTCAACCTGGAAATGACAAATGCCATAGTCCATTGACCAGAACTATAAGCATGGTTCTTTTTGTTTTTAATTAATTAATTTTATTTTTTTTGGCAGATGCTGATTTTTATTTATTTTTTAAATTTTTATTTATTTATTTTTTGAATATAATTTATTGTCAAATCGGCTTACATACATCACCCAGTGTTCATCCCAACAAGTGCCCTCCTCAATGCCCATCCCAAGGGATAGAAGCATGGTTTTGATTCAACTGGAGGAGAGGCTGGGAAAAGTATGTGGAGGAGCACATGGATATTTGATGAGCACTAATGGTCTCTTTCAAATACTTGGTGCTTGGTACTTTGAAATTATACACTTTAAAAAAATTATAGGCAATTTTATAAAATTTGAAGTTTTAAACATATAGGTAAAACATTCATGTTACTTTCCTCTAAATATGCTTAAAGTGTAACTCTGTAGTGTAGCACATGTTTGTTTGTTTGATTTAAGTTTATTTATTTATTTTGGGGGGAGGGAGAGAAAGAGTCCCAAGCAGGCTCCGTGCTGTAAGCACAGAGCCCAATGTGGGGCTCAAACTCAGTAACTGTGATATCATGACCCGAGCCGAAATCAAGAGTTGAATGCTTTAACTGACTGAGCCGTCCGGGCGCCTCACATGCTATCATTTTAAGAAATCCTTTTGAGTTTCCTATTAAAAACAGCAAAGCCCTTCCTTAATAGTTGTGGGATTTGGGCAAGTCACTTAACTCTGTAAATCTGTATCCCATACAGGAGTACTGATGCATAGGAGCACTTGTACCCCAATGTTCATAGCAGCACTCTCAACAATAGCCAAATTATGGAAAGAGCCTAAATGTCCATCAACTGATGAATGGATAAAGAAATTGTGGTATATATACACAATGGAATACTACGTGGCAATGAAAAAAAATGAAATATGGCCTTTTGTAGCAACGTGGATGGAACTGGAGAGTGTAATGCTAAGTGAAATAAGCCATACAGAGAAAGACAGATACCATATGGTTTCACTCTTATGTGGATCCTGAGAAACTTAACAGGAACCCATGGGGGAGGGGAAGGAAAAAAAAAAAAAAAGAGGTTAGAGTGGGAGAGAGCCAAAGCATAAGAGACTGTTAAAAACTGAGAACAAACTGAGGGTTGATGGGGGGTGGGAGGGAGGGGAGGGTGGGTGATGGGTATTGAGGAGGGCACCTTTTGGGATGAGCACTGGGTGTTGTATGGAAACCAATTTGTCAATAAACTTCATATAAAAAAAAAAAAAGAATTCAGCAGAGTAAAACCCATGGGAAAAAACAAAACAAAACAAAACAAAACTGTCCAGTGGCTTATTTGTGTAAATAAAGTTTTATTGGAAAAAAAAAATCTGTATCCCAGTTGAAAATGGGATAATAATCATCATTCGTGGTATGTTGTAAAAATTAGGGTAGAGATTGCATGCTAAACACTTGACACAGTGCCTAGCACAAAAGGTAAGTGCTCAGGGAGTATGAATTTTTCTTTTTACTCGCATTGTTGATATTGCAGTGAACCTACTACTGTTGACAGTAATGTTGAATTCTCTGACTCAGTGGTGTATCTATAATAATCTGAAAATCATGTATTTTGTGAGAACAAGTGATGTTTTAGTCAAATTTTGGAAACAAAATGTCTTCATCTTCTATATGTTCTCATCTTGGTAGACATGGGGAGTTTCAGAGGTCATGCCCTCCCTGGAACCTTCTTCATTACCATGGGTATTTGGTGGACCATAAAGTGCACTCTGAAGTATGCCTGCAAAAAGCACAAACGGACTTCCTACCTTGGTTCCAAAGCATTATTCCATCGAATGGATATTGTGGAGGGAATTATAATAATTTGTATGGCTTTAACTGGTGAGTGGACCATTTCTGTGTTCTGTTTTTTTCCTTTTGGGTATTTCTACACACAAAGAGATAATTATCAAATCAAGAAATTGCTAAAATGAATTTTTTATTCAAAAATATCCCTGAATGCATATTCTTATTATAATTTGTATCTGATAAAATTTGTTAGAAGGGGACACTTCATGTTTATACAAAGGCCTATTCCTTAATGAGTTGGTCATAGTAATTAACTTGCCTGCCCACTCAAGGTGAGTTTCCCTTATAGAATTAGTTGGAACCTCTGAAATTATTTTATTTTATTTTATTTTATTTTATTTTATTTTATGAGAGAGAAAGAGAGAACAAGCAGGGGAAAGGGGCAGAGGGGGAGAGAGAGAGAGAGAGAGAGGGAGGGAGAGAATCTTAAGCAGGCTGCACACTCAGCACAGAGCCTGATACAGGGCTCGATTCCACAACTCTGAGGTCATGACCTGAGCTGGAATCAAACCAGGTGCCCATGAAATGATTTTATATAATTTATTCTGATGCCTTAAAGAGTAAAATTTATCAGAAAATCAGAAACCATTTTTCAAAATGGCACCAAAATAATCAAGTGACTATGGGAAAGCTTCAATCATAAGTTGTTGCTGTTGGACTGTACAGAGATCAGGCTGAAGAAAACCTTGCTTCATGCACTTTCATCCTTTTTTGTGTGGTTTCTAAATTGAAAAGGGAAGTTAGGCCAGATAAATTCTAAAGCCTTTCCGTTGACTATAAGATTTTGTGAAAACTTTCTGTGTTTTTAGAATTCCACTGCAGCTTCTCCTTTGTGAAAGGCATAATGTTCTCATTTTCCTTTGTATTTCTTCATGCTTTATTCATGGCACTAGGTCTTTGCTATGGCCATCAAATTATAGAGCAACCATTTCCAACGGGAAGAATTGCCATGCCAAATTCCATAGGTTAATACACAACATAACATCTTTAAGAAAGTTTAACTATTTGTGTTACAGACTAGACCATGTGCTATAATCTGTGTTTTCTCAGTTATCCTTAATTGGGGAAAAGCTGAACTCTAGCATTTTTATTCTGAATCAAGCACAACTCCCCCCTTCATGGCAAGTCCCCAAGATGTAAGATGTATCAGAAGGATGTAATAGGCCTTTGTAGGACTGAGCTCACAAATCCAAACCCCACATCGTTCAGGATTTATCTAGTCATTAGGTGACAATAGGAACTAAGACCATCAGTGGAACTGATCACAGAACTAAGTGGGAACTGAAATGATGGGCTTTGAAGATGTGAAATAAACAGCTGTTTGTCTAAACTGGTTATCTTTGACTACAAATTGATCATCCAAACCAGTATTTGAACCTCTAAAACCAGCCGTAGGCACCAGTGCTTAGCTGTTGGGAAAAAGCCAAGAAAGAAGAATCAGCATCATAAAAGGACACTCAACTAAGCTATGGGCTTAACCTCTCCTATCTTCCTGCTTTCTCTGTGAAGTTATGGAGAAGGTTGCTAAAACTGTGATATGTTCCTTTGCAGGCATGCTTGGAGAGCAGTTTGTTACTGAAGGGCCCCACTTGGCTTTATATAACTATAAAAAGGGCCAGTGGGTCCAACTCCTGAGCTGGCATCATTCCACCATGTATTTCTTCTTCGGGCTGGTGGGCGTGGCAAACATCTTAAGGTTTATCATCAATTCGTTTCCCATTTCCTTAATCAAATTGCTGTTGTCGAATGCCTTATTTGTTGAGGGTAAGTATAAGTGAGTACTTTCCTGTACCTTTCATTATCATTGGACACTTGTCTAGCCCTGTACAGTAATATTCCTTTAGTGTCCTGGTGCCAGCTTGATCAACCAGGCCATCTGGGCCATGGTGAAATAGTCAGATGTCCTATGCAGGAAGCTAAGGATTTTTCCTTCCTTACTGACTCATGTAGCACAATAGGACAAGCATGACCATTCAGTGTACTTTATTCACATTTTACATCATTCTTAAAGAACACCTACCATGGTTATTTATCTCTAGATTATCCTGGAGACTATCATTATTTCCATTTTTAACAAATGAAACTGAACTTAAGTAAAGCATGAATATCCTGAAGTGAGGGGACCACTCACAGCAACTTGCTAACCTACTAATTAGTGTTTTTCATATTGATATAGTAAAACTCCACCATTACATAATAAGTAGGGTCAAAAAATCAGTCACATGAAAATAAGGGGTCCTATTTTTGAGAAGTTAATGAAAAACATTTTTTGTTCAGTTGATGTCCCTGTTACTGTGTAGGGCAACAGCGAAAACAAGTGTTCAGTGATTTGTTTTCATTTGTTATATTTATAAGAAATAGATTGATTATAGGACTAAAAAAAATCCCCACATTATCGGGAGGCAATCATTTCCTAACTGTCCACCTTCCTTCCTACATCTGAAGATGAGGACTTTTGCTAACTCCTCTTTGAGAACAAAGGCTAATTAAAAGATGGGCATCAACAACCAACAGCATGATTCTCATTATCTCAGGGTGTTACCATATTTTGAGTGAACATCTCTTCCTCCTCATGAAGATAAAGCTGAAATCTGTTCATGGGATTAAAACATATAGGTAGTTACTGCTTCTTGGGAGTTTCCAGAGCATCTTGTCATACCCATCAAAATCCACTGTTATGATTTGTGTATTTATTTGTTTACTCCAATGGACTGAATTCCTTAAGGCAAGGATTTGTCTCATTCATCTGTGAATTCACCCTGACTCTTGCTCCCCTGCCCCCATCACACTTATTTTTCATCCTCCTGCATACAAGATGCTTTGAAATATAGTTAGTTGAAAATGTCATGACATATTAGACGAGGAAATAAAGGTTAGTAAAGGGAAAAGGAGTGTTAGATTTCCATTCTTAAGAGTTAATTATAACTCCAAAAATGCTAGAGGGTTCCATTATTGTGGGAAACGGAGAGCACTTGTTATTTTGGACAGATTTGTGTGTGTGTGTGTGTGCGCGCGCGCATGTACATGTGAGTGTGTAAAATTCTGTGTGTGGGGTCACTGAGAGAGAGAGAGACAGAGAGAGAGAGAGAAAGAGAAATGGTGGTGTCCCTTGGTTTCATTGAAAAAGGCAAACTGTTTTTTCCCTCTCTATCAGCTTTTATCTTGTACAACCACACTCATGGCCGGGAAATGCTGGACATCTTTGTGCACCAGCTGCTGGTCTTGGCTGTCTTTGTGGCAGCCCTGATAGGCTTCTTGGAGTTCTTTGTAAGGAACAATGTCATTGTGGAGCTTCTTCAGATGACCTTTATCCTGCTTCAGGGAAGCTGGTTCTGGCAGGTGAGTTGGGGCCTCCAGTTAATGTGCCTGGTGTTTCCATCTGTAATCTTTGGTGGGATATTTTGCTCTATAACCTAGAGACTTCCTTCTGATGTGCTGACTGTAGAGAGAATGTGAGTCTTTGAGAGGTGATATTTCTTTGAGTAGCCCAGCGTTCTGGTGGGAGTGCTGATGGAGCAGAGGGGAAGGAAGTAGGATGTGTTCATCTTCATCACATACCTGAATATCTCTAAGGTAGGAATTCTGAGCCATTGCTTTTTGTTGGCAGCAGTTTCTAATCCTGAAGCTGCTTACAGTGTAATGGGTCATAAGCTTGAGAAATATATGAAAGGCAGGAAAGAGAGGAAACTATTACTTACTGAGAAACAACCATGAACCAGCCACTCTAGAGGACTTTTTACATACATATTATTTCATTTTGTCCTCAAAATGACCTGGAAGTTAGGTATTATCATCCTCAATTTACTGATATGACTCAGTGAGACCAAGTTACTATCCCAGGCTCACACAATAATGGAACAAAGATCTACATGTGGGTGCTAGACTCTTTCCATTTTACTCTGTTGACTACCTAACCTTGGTGTGTTGTCAAAAACATGTATTCCAATCAGTGAGTGTATATTTTATAGAGACTGATACATCGTACTCTAATATGCATATGTAGATGTAAAGAAAGTCTGGGATGAAAGGTGAATGTGGTTTAATTGGGGATGACTTCTTAGAGGAGATGTTTAGTTGCCAGAGAGCAGGAACTTGGGATGAGGTTGTTGCAGGGGTTTGCATTTCATATGAGGAGTGATAAGAAAGTGGTGACAAGGAGACATCATGGTCAAAACGGTATAGGAAAGCTGTGATATTTAAGCATAGGTGAGCGTGGAACGGTTGTGGGGAACAGAGGCTGGTAAAGAAGGGCTATATGCAAAGGGTATTTTGAAGGAAAAATGACATAGAGGAACAAATATCCTGTAATGTGATGAAACTGATGAATTTAACCAGTTTATAAATACAAGTCATTTTGTTAAATTGTCATTTGCTGAAAAGCTGAATAAAATGGTATGTAAAACTACTATGAATTCTATATCTTCTGATTGGAATGTTTTACCATGTGCATGCATTGCCTAGGCAAAAATAAACATAAATTTTAAAATTTTCAAAAAAGCTAATTTGTGGTCAGGATGACACAGTGAGTTTATATGTCAGTGTATCTCCTCTACTCCAGACACATAATAATGAAAGATGAAATTTTAAAAATACTATAAAAAAAGAAACTAAAAGAAGAAAAAATAAATAAAAAATAAGAAAATAACCTAGCTGCAATTGAACAACACAGACAGAAACAGGGCAAGCCACCTACCTTGTGGGCCAGACCAGAACAGCACTGTATAGTGGGAGTAGAGCTGAGTGGCAGGACTGTGGGCACCAGTGGAATCAAGAGCAAATAAAAGGGTTCCTCTCAAGATGAGAGGTGAGGCCAGGCTCTTGGAACTCTAATTGTACTGTGTATACTTTCTGTCTTCCTGTTTGCTTTTCGTCTTATTGATCTATTTCATAGCGGTCTGCTAAAGTTTCAAATGATAGTTCTAGATTTGTCAATTTCTCCTTATTTTCAGTTTTTGCTTTAATGTTATAAGGCTGTATTCTGCTTATACTTTTCTAGTTTTTTTTTTTATTGAATGCTCACTTTGTTTCTGTCTTTCTTGTTTTAAAATAAATATATCTCCAGCTATAGATTTCCTTCTACATACTACCGTAGCCATCTCCCATAGGATTTGATGTGTGGTAGTTTTCACTCTTGGGAAACTTTGAATATTGCATTTTCCATGTGCTTTCCTCTTTAATTTATGAGTTAACTAGGAGTGCACCTTTAAGTTTCCAAAAATGTTATTTTTATTTTTATCGTTCATTTTCAATTTAATTGCTTTGTAGTCATAGAATGTGTTGACTCTGAAATGCGTTGTATTGAAACTTCCTTTGGAACAATGTCAGTGGTAGTAAATGTTCTATGTATTTGAAAGAAAGTATGTTCTATCTTCATTGAGTTCAGGATTCTCTATATATTTATTAAATCAAGTTTGATAAAGAGCTAACTAAGTAAAGAAAGTTGAAAGTAAGAACAAAAGAAGAAACGCAAGGAAAGTAAAAAGTAAATAAAAGGAATAATAAAGATAAGAGCAGAATTAATGAAACTGATTAGTGTTCCATTAATCATTAATGACTCATTAAGGATTTGAGGGAGGAAGCATCGGCTGTCACAACTGAGAATAGACTGACCTAATGTTGTCCCTTTTGGCAGAGAAATAATGTTTTCATATTTTTCCAAAAGCTTTTCTAAGAAAGAGCTATGAGGTTAACATTTTGGGGTGTAAATCTGTGACTATTTAAAAACCTTTTCCATCTATCAGTATGTCTAGACTAGTTTCTTTTTTTACCTGGTGGCCAGACTAAATAACGCTTAGAGGCTTAAAGAAAAATGAACATTTAATACCAGTGCAAACACACACACCGACAGGAAATGAAGGTTTAGCCATAGTATCTCTCTCTATCCTCAGATGACTCCAAAACAAAAATGTCTAGAGACTTAGGTGAATTTTTATGCTTTTATTTTGATGCTTTCTGTGGTGTTATGAAGGTTTATGGCCCAAATTGTCTTAAGCTAATCATATGACATTGTGATTTGCTTTTCACCATACTTTTTCTCTCTCTACTTCTCCACAGATGGGTAATACTAGCACATAAATAATAAATAGACACATTGTCACATGTAGACTCTTTGACCTGTAAGAAGATGTGAAATAAATGAGGCAAATGTTCAGATTGGCTGCTTTTTTTTTTTTTTTTATAACTCATACACGAATGATTGGGTGATAGGCAAACCTGGATGGAACGCCCTTCCCAACCTCTAAAAATGATTTCTTTCATGAATGTCATTCTAGTCAGATATGCTTTCTGAAAAACCTATCCATGTCATGCAATTTAAAAAAGAAACAGATACCCTTCAAAGTCCATTCATTCCATGAATCATGATTTCTCTGAGACTCTTTGTGGGAGAGTATTTCTAAGGCTCACTTTTGCACTATATCATTTCCAAGGTCCCTCACATCATTGTCAGAGCTGAGGCACAGAGACCATCAGGAATGAGGAAGACATTTCTGCTGTGTTTGCTTCCTATTACTTTGAACAGTTACTTCTATTTCATCAACCAGCTCCACTAATTGCCCCAAGGACTCCTCCCAAGACTTCCCAGATTACTGAGCCCAAAGTAAAACTCAGCTTTGTTTTGCCTTTAAGAAAGACAAAAGTTCATTCAAAGATATCAAAAAGACCCAACTAAAGCAGTAGTGGTCTGAAGTCTGATATAGTGGATCAAACACTTGCTTAAGGCTAATAGTGTTGAAAGAAGTGATTAGAGAATAAGATATAAAACAATAGGAAATTCGAACTCCAACCTATCGGAAATGGGCCTCTGGCTTGTATATTAGAGAAGATAATTATTTACATTTTAAATGTGATATTAATGAAGCTTAAACTACTCAAAAACAGATGGTCAGGAGTGGCATAGAAGATACAGCAAGAAAAAATTCTTTTTAAGACCTATTTTTTTGTTATTGTTGAAATTTTACATTAGGAAGCAAATTAGAATATTAAATGAAAGAGTAATGGCTGATTCTATATTTAAAGGAAAATTTAATGAGTTGTGGCATCTTTTGGCCTTTGTATTTCAGCTTTCCTAATTCACTTGCTTTTAGCCTGAAATGACTTGGGAATGTTTCTATGGCTTTCACAATAATCACATCAGTTAACTGTACTCATAGGCTTCATGGTAGCTTTCAGTTTCAGGCTATAAGGGTCTCAATGAGATTGGCAGTGAGAGGCGCTCAAAGTCTCTCTTTAAGCATTTGACTGGTAGGATTGGTGATGACCAATGAAGGTGACTTAAAGAGATGTTTTATTTTGAGTGCTCCAAAAAGCAATTGTGAGTATGGCATGGAAGGAGAAGTCCATGAGACTCTAGGTCAGGCAGACCTGGACTTGAAGTCTGGTTCCACCATGTTTATCTCATGAGTGTATACTGTATATTCTATGCCTTACCAGAAGGTAAAGTTGAGTTGGGATTTGAAAGATGGATGAAAAACCACTAATGTGTCCAGGCTTCAGGTTTAGGATAAGTGATTCTTCTTTGCTTATTTTGGTCTTAGCTCCTGTATTAGTTTCTTTCTCTTTTTTTTTTTTAAGTTTATTTTTATTTTGAGAGAGATAGAGAGCAAGCAGGGGAGGAGCAGAGAGAGAAGGAGACAGAATCTCAAGCAGGCTCTGTGCTGTCAGTGCAGACTCGACATGGGGCTTGAATTCACAAACTGTGAGATCATGACCTGAGCTGAGATCGAGTCGGACGCTCAACCAACTGAGCCACCCAGGCACTCCAGCTCCTGTATTAGTTTCTTAGGGCTGCAAAAACAAAATCCCAAAGACTGGATGACTTAAAGCAATGGAAAGTTATTCTTTCACTGTTCTGGAGGCCAGAAGTCCAATAATCAAGGTGTCAGCATATTGGTTTCTTTTTGGGGACCCAAAGGGAGAATCTGTCTTATGCCACTATCCTAGAGAGTTGTCAGCAATCCTTGACATTCCTCAGCTTATGGCAGCATAACTGCAACCTCTGCCTCCATAGTCACACCTGTGTGTCTCTGTGTACCTGTGTCTTCACATGGCCTTCCATTATAAGGACACCAGTCATTGGATTTAGGGCCAATTCTAATCCAGTATGACCTCATCTTACCTTGATGACATCTGAAAAAACCCTATTTCCAAATAAGGTCACATTCACAGACACCCAGTATTGGGACATCAACATGTCCTTTTGGAGGACACAGTTTAACCCACAACAGCTGCTAACCCTTACCTCTGGGAGCTATAGCAAATCACTCCCCAAGCAGAGATAGATGGATCATGGCACTGGAAGGACATTGGTGGGACAAATAGGAATTGTGGAACTTGTCCATAGTTCATTACACTCAACTGTCCTCTAAAAGACCCTTCCTTGACACAGAATTTCTCTATCACCTTCCATTAGTGGCTGCAAAAGGAGGGCATGAAAAGCAGGGGAATAATGATATCTTCTTCTTGGGGTTATTATGAGGACTGAAGATAATCATGAAGTTTACATGCATGAGTGAAGTTAAGGTGCCCCACACATAATGGTACATCTACCAAGTGGTACAAATGGTAACTCTCTTTCCAACTAAAGGGAATTCTTTAAAATGGGAAATGGGAACAAGTGATTAAGGCCCAAATCTTGTTTTTTTCTGATTTACTAAGGCTATTTGAAATTTCATACAGAAATGGAATTAAAATTTCACTCAATGTTATGGATTAAATGCTTTTTTTGTTCCTGTAAGATTTCATTTATTAGATGTGTAAATCTGGGCAAATTACAAAACCACCCAATTTTCTCATCTGGGTGATGAAGATAATAGTACATCAAAATGGGATAATAATACATCATTGCAGGGCCATTGTAAGGAAAACTCCCAAGCAGCATAACTGACATTTAGTTAGCCAATATACGGTGGATATTTGTCCAGTTATCCATGTAAGTATCTTGTTATTGTAATTTTTTAGCATCTGACAGATGTCCATCCCTCTATCCCCCCATCTGTCCATCATCTGTCCAAGTTTATCTATCTATCTATCATCTATCTATCTATCTATCTATCATCATCATCATCATCTACCTATCTTCTCTATCATATTATTTTTTATTGGGATAAACTTTACATAACATAGAATTAACCATTTTAAAGTGTATAATTCAGTGCCGTGTAAGTACATTCACAATATTGTGCAACTCTCACCTTTATGTAGTTCTAAAACATTTTCATCACTCCAGAAGGAAACCTTGGAATCATTCAGCAGCCATTCTCTTTCATTCTCCTCCTAGCCCCTGATAATCACTAATTTGCTTTTTCTTTCTATGGATTTGCCTATTCTGGATATTTCATGTAAACAGAATCATACAATATGTGACTTTTTGTATCTGGCTTCTTTCCCTTAAAATAATGTTTTCAAGATTAATCTATGTTGTATCATGTATTAGTGAATCATAACTTTTCATAGCTTAATAATATTCCATTGTATAGATATACCATATTTTGTTTAATTCATCATCAGTTGATGGGCATTTGGGTTGTTTTCAACTGTTGACTATTATGAACATTTGTTTACAAGTTTTTGTTTGAATACTTCTTTTCAGTTCTTTTGGGTATATACTTAGGAATGGCATGTGATAATTAATTCTACACTTAGCTTTTCGAGAAACTGTCAAATTGTTTTCCACGATGACTACACCATTTTATATTCCTATCAGAAATTTATAAGGAATCCAATTTCTCCATATTTTGACTAACACTTGTCATTATTAGTGTTATTACCATCCTAGTGGGTGTGAAGGGGTATCTCATTGTGGTTTTGATTTGCATTTCTCTAATAACAATGTTCATCATTTTTTTCATGAGTTTATTGACCATTTGTATACCTATTTTTGGAGAAATGTCTCTTAAACTCCTTTGCCCATTTAAAAAATATATTTTTTTGTCTTTTAGTTGTTGAGTTTTAGGTCTTTATACATTCTAGATATTGACTTCTTTTAGGTATATGATTCAGCAGTATTTTATCCTATGCTATGGGCTGTCTTCTCATTTTCTTTTTTTTTTTAAGTTAATTTATCCATTTTGAGAGAGAGACAGAGAGAATGAGCAGAGGAGGAACAGAGACAGAGGAAGAGAAATAATCCCAAGCAGGCTCCACACTATCAGCATCAAGCCTGATGTGGGACTGAAACCCATGAACCTTGAGATCATGACCTGAGCCAAAATCAAGAGTTGGACACTTAACTGACTGAACCACCCAGGGGCCCCTGTCTTTTCATTTTCTTGAAAGTGTCAATTGAAATACAAAAGTTTAATTTTGGTGAAGCTCAATTTATGTATTTTTTCTTTGGTTGATTGTACTTTTATTTAAAAAAAATTTTTAACGTTTATTTATTTTTGAAGGAGAGAGAGACAGAGTGTGAGTGGGGGAGGGGCAGAGAGACAGGAAGACACAGAATCTGAAGCAGGCTCCAGGCTCTGAGCTGTCAGCACAGAGCCTGACGTGGGGCTCACAAACCGTGAGATCATGACCTGAGCCGAAGTCAGATGCCCAACCGACTGAGCCACCCAGGCACCCCAGGTTGATTGTACTTTTAGTGTAATATCTAAGAAGTCATCAGCAATCCCAGGTCATGAAGATTCCTCCTATGTTTTCTTCTAATAGTTTTATGGTTTTACTTCTTATATTTAGTCTTTGACCAATTTTGAATTAATTTTTGTATGTGGTGTGAGGTAAGGGTCCAAATTCATCCTTTTGTATGTGGATATCCAGTTGTCCCAGCACCATTTGTTGAAGAGACGATTATTTACCCATTGAATGGCCTTGGCACTCCTATCAAAATGAATTTTCTACAGACATATAGATTTATTTCTGAACTCTCAATTCTATTTCATTGATCTATATTTCTATCATTATGTCAGTACCACCCTATTTTGATTATTGCAGTTTTTGTAGTAAGTCTTGAGATCAAAAAGCATAATTCTTACAACTTCGTAATTCTTACAACTTTTTCTTTTTTGAGGTTGTTTATGGTTCCTGGAAATTCCATATGATTTTTAGGATCAGCTTTCCATATCTGTAAAAACAACAACAACAACAAAAAGCATTGGGATTTTGATAAGGATTGCATTGAGTTTATAGATTGCTTTGGGTGTTATTGACATCTTAATAATTTTAAATCATACAGTCCATGAACATGGGATGTATTTCCATTTGTTTAGGCTTTGATTTCTCTCAACAATGTTTTATATAGTTTTCAATGTACAAGTCCTGAACCTCCTTGATTAAATTTATTCCTAAGTATTTTATTTTTTTCAATGCTATTATAAGTGGCATTGTTTTCTTTTTTTTCTTTTTTTTTTTAATTTTTATTCATTTTTGAGACAGAGAGAAACAGAGCATGAATGGGAGGTCAGAGAGAGAGGGAAACACAGAATCTGAAACAGGCTCCAGGCTCTGAGCTGTCAGCACAGAGCCCGACATGGGGCTCGAACTCACGGACCGCGAGATCATGATCTGAGCCGAAGTTGGACGCCCAACCAACTGAGCCACCCAGGCACCTGACATTGTTTTCTTAGCATAATTTTTGGGTTGTTCATTGCATGTGTATAGAAGTACAACTGAATTTGTGTGTTGATTTTGTGTCCTGCAAGTATGATGAATTCATTTATTAGCTCTAATAGTTCTTTTGTGTACAGATTCTTTAGGACTTTCTCTATATAAGATTATATCATCTGTGAATGTAGAAAGTTTTACTTCTTCCTTTAGAATCTGGGTGCTCTTTATTTTTCGTGACTAATTTTTGGCTAAAAATTTTTAGTACAATGTTGAATAGAAGTGGTGAATCAGACACTCTCATCTTGTTGCTAATCTTAGGGGAAAAGCTTTCAGTCTTTTATCATTGAATATAATGTTATCTGTGAGCATTTATTTTAAAAACTTTTTGTATTCTAATTTTGAAATAACTGAGTGAAATTGCACAACTTAGAAACCTGGCACATTCTCTGAAAGTCCATAATCCACAGAGATGATTACTATCCACATTTTAAAAATTCATCTTCAAATGTCCTTAATGTTTTTTTTGAAATTATGACCTGGTAGATACTATCTGTATTACTTAAATAGGCAGTGAAACCTGATGACCTATCTGTAGCATCTCAGGTAATTAGAGTTGTCTTAGTTAAGATTAATCTTGGAACCAAACATTTTGAAATGTGCTATCATTGGGAATGTGATTGATTATTTTCAATATGTGCTTTTTGTTTTAAATTACAGATTGGTTTTGTCCTTTATCCCCCTAGTGGAGGTCCTGCATGGGATTCAATGGATCATGACAACATTATGTTTCTCAGCACATGCTTTTGTTGGCATTACACATTACACATTGTCATTGTTGGAGTGATTTATGCCTTTGTTACTTGGTAAGTTAGTGACTTTTTTGTTCATGGAAGCTCTATTCCTTGGTATATGACCAACAAGACTCAAAAGTATTGAACTTAAGTTCAAAGGGGGACTTCATTCTTTAGTATTCCACAAGACAGGGTAATGTAGCAGAAAATTATCTGCAAACCCAGAAATCCCCCCTTGAAAGAATAAATGCTGGTTTAAAGTTAGACTCGCTCAACAGTGTCTCAGCTCTCTCTCTGACCTATGACCTATGTGTCTCCCTTCAACACTTTTCTGTGCCTTTGTGTCTTTGCATATGCTGTTTCTTTTTCCAAATGGGCCTCTCCATACCTGCAGTGAGCCCTCCATTTGCCCATGTGTACATTAATGTTAGCAATTCACAAGCTTGGTGTCACATTTTGATCAACATTTATGTTTCCCATTAAATATGAGTATGTGATTAATTTGACATTTACTCTAATATTTCTAAAAGTAAGATTCAGTTGTTTTTAGAAAGACTCTGATTCAATGTTTCACAATGAACGAAGAGCAATATAACAGACAGATTGATAAAACACATATTCCTAGCTCTCCTACCTATCAACTGTATGACTTTGGGCAAATTATGTAACCACATTAAGTCTCAGTTTTGTTGTTTGCAAAATGGGAAAAATAATAGTACCTAAATAATAAATGTGTGTAAATGTATGCATAGGACATAATGAGGGTGCAGTGGAGGTTATTCTTGTTGTTCTTATTCTTTTTGTGTTATTTTTCTTGTTCTCCTCCTCCTCCTCCTTCTGTATCAAAAAATGCATAAAGTATAGACCCTATGGGGAGAAACAGACAATTTACATACAGTGCAATTGGTGGAAATAGTAGAACAAAGCACTATTGGAGCCCAGAGGAGGCTTCCTCATATTTGAGAATTAAGCTTCATCTTGAAGAATAAGAAATAGAAAAAGTTGAACATGATTCCTATCTTTAAGGTAGCTAATACCAAATCACAATGGGTCTAGCTGATCCCAACTATTAAGCATGCAGACTCTACACTTAATTCTGCAGACGTCAGCACTGATCTAAATGTTCTATATCTGCAGTTTTCATTTGGTAGCCATGAACTACTTGATTATGTGGTTATTGAACACTTGACATGTGCCTAGTGCCACATTAATTTAAATTAATTTAAATATCTGTATATGCATAGTGACTACCATATTGGACAGTATACATCTAGTAGGTTCTCTAGATAAATAAAATGCAGTAGCTGCTTCTAGGCCCAGTGTGGTCTCAGCATCTTCAAAAACTAGCTTTCTACTCTTCTTTCCCAGGTCACCCCTCCTTCTTTGTGCTTTTTTGAGCTTCACTGCTGAAGCAGCTTTGGTGCTGAGTCTCTTAGTAAGGGAACCATTTCCTTGTGTAACTCCCAGATGTCTCTGCTAGGCTCCTGGTCAGCTTACTTTGATCTGTAGTTACCTCCTTCTAGAGGTCTAAGTGCTTTTGGGTACTGGGAGATTCTAGCTTCTCATTGACTGATCTCTATTGGTCCTACATCATTCCCCCAAAGCATGCTGTTAAGACTGGCTCTGCCACTAAGTAAAACTTTGCTTCTTCCTGTTGTTCTAGGCTGACATCTGGGCCTCATCCCCTTAGGGGCTGGGCAGCCTCCAAGAATAAAGGCGACATTCAAGGAGCCTCTCTAGCTCATGTCAGCTCTCTTCCATGGCCAAAAGAAGACTACTGTCTCTTCCTGTTTCAAAAGGCTTCAGATTCCTCTTATCCACTTACAACTTTCTAGAAACCAAAAACTCCATGTTTATTTTCTCAACACTCCCCACCTCCAGACACCTTTATCTTTTGTGACCACTTAGTCCCCTCTACCTGGCATATCCAAATCAAACGCCATATCTTCTATGAAAACTTCTGTGATAATTCTAGCCCTCATTTCCCTTCATGAGTTTGGATAGTACTTGAGTCGCTACTACTCATTTTAACAATTGTGATCTATCTTTACTATTAGCCAGTCTTATCTGCTAGCTAGGTTGTATCACTTTAAGGAAAAGACCCTTTTCATATTTTACATGGCTGTTGGCATGCCATGAAACATGCAGTAGGTATTCATTAAACACTTATTTGCAGTTTTAATAGATCTACTCAGTTACATGAGTATGGGCTTTATTTGTTTGGAAATCATGTTTCAGATGCTTTTCAGTTTTGCTCTCATATTGCTTTGGAAATATAAGACCAAGAGCTCATGTTATGAGGTATGTTGATATAAACTTAAGGAATAACTTACAAAATGTCATGAAGATTCAGTACTGACTTTCAGTGAGGTCACATGTAGGCTAATTCAGTCCTATAATCATAAGCAGTTTTGACAATCTATTTTTCAGAGTTTGAATGTGAAGTTGTTTGTAATTCAGTCACAGGTGATGGATTTTCAGGGGACCCTCTGCTCTTTCTCTTGTTAATTGCAGAGTACATATGGGAGCGAAAACTCAGACACATTCTGACCTTAGTATCCTGGACTTGTATCATTCTGGAAACTGGCAATTATTTGCACTTCTTCTTCACCCTTCCAGCTTTTAACCTGTCTGCACTGGCCATTTATGCATGTGCCAATACCTAGGGCTATAGGATACAGATAGAACCTGAACATGCGCCAGCTTGGTGGCTGTCACAACAGCAAATACAACCCAGAAAGAAGGAGTGGGAAACAGGAGGAGTCACTAGGGTCTGTGTTAACAATTAATTTGTAATAAGTAGCCATGTCTTTGTTTTATTTTCCGTAAGAGCCATCAAGAATGAATCTAATTAATGAATTAACAATCCATTTCATTTACATGTATTGAGGTTGTACAATGTAAAGATAACTTTGTGAATTTAAAAAATGACACAAACATTTCCCAGACTTTAACTTATTTAAGACTATTAGTCTTTCATGAAAACAGTGCCTTGAAGAGCCTAGGACATTGGGAGCAACATCAATAGTCAGTTAATAATCAAAGCAAATTATTTTGATTGGTTTCTTTGGCTCTTGATGAGTGAATAGTTTTTATTACTACTACTTGCTTGTTGTATTATTGGAGGAGTTAATGCTGAGTTGAAAGAGAATTAACCTCTACAAATAAGTGAGTGATATGAACTCCTAGCAGATTGTTCCAAAGGTCATTGATTCATCAAATGTGTGTTGAGCCACTGTTATGTACCAGACTCTGGCTAGCATTAGGGCACTAAATAAGGTGAAGTCTTTGCTTTTATGATGCTTATATTTTTGTGAGATCCAGAGAACAAGTAAAGTCATTACATGTTTATAGGGGCAGGCCAGACCTTCACTGGAAGAAGAAGACAGGCAGAAGAAAATAAGGGTAAAGATGCAGATAGGTTGGTGAAGTTTAACACAAAATTATAATGATTTTGATGATTTGGTGTATCAAATGTGTGTGTTCCCATGTATTTTTGGAACTGAACTATGTTTTATTGATATGGTCATAGTACAATGTCTTTACAAATAATCATGCACAGGGAAAGCTTTGCTTAGTCCTTATTACATCAGAGAAGTGGAGAGTCTGCCACAAAGAACCTTCATATCTCCCAGTATCAAAAATTATTTTGCTGATTCCCCCAGACCCACAGATCTCTTAATCTATGAAAACAATCACAGTGGTGGAGGTCACTTCTTGCATCTTCTTAGTTAATCATGGATCACTACATGGACCATCACATGCAGTTGAGCATGCTGGCCTGCACAAGAACACCCCTCTGAAGGCACAATTTGGGACAGACCTGAAATGAGTTTTGACACGGGGAAGGAGATGTCTTCATGCACTTCCTTTATAGGAGAGGGCTCCTTTTTGTAATGCATAGCAAGGTGTGGACTTGATGGAAAAGCTCTCAGCTGAGCTTGGTTTCTTCTGGGCTTGCTGCAGTCCAGAGATTCTCTTGTTTCTTTCAGAAATGATCAAAGCTATGAATAATTAGGCATTTTCTGACAACGAACTCAACAATCATGTCATACATGATACAAGCTATATTGTATCTGTTTACTTATACACTGCTTTAGTCCACAAAAAGGTTTCATGTAGCTCCAAAGTCAAATAAAAGTGATTTTTTTTGAGTTGCCTCTCCCATTTGTACAGATAATTTGCAGTTTGCTGTATTATAGATACACATTACTCTGGGTTTTTATTAGACAGCATAACATGAGATGCCTTTCATTCTCCTTAGGTTGGTTAAATCTCGACTTAAGAGGTTCTGCTCCTCAGAAGTTGGACTCCTGAAAAATACTGAACGAGAACAAGAATCAGAAGAAGAGATGTGATTTTGAGGGCCATCTAGTCTTTCTGGATGAACTTTTCTTTTTTGGAATATTTTTGTTCATGGTTTTGTTTTTTGATCTTTTGCTTGGAGAACAGGTGGCTGAGGATGATTCTTGGTGTATTGTTTGTATTTCCAATTTGCTTGAAGTATTTGAATTCAAATATTTTGTTTTTAGATTTGTAAGTACTTTGGATGATAAATGCATTTTGCACATAAGTCATGGTATTTGGGGCCTGGAGTGACTGTTTCCAGATGATTTTAAGTCTGATGCCCATGCTAAGAAAAATGTGTTATTTACCTTATAGATATGCTCAAGGTTCCTGGGCTTGCTATCATTTGTAATTCATTAAACATGGAATTACACTTGTTTATCTTGTTGTTGCAATGAGAAATAAAGGAATGCAGGAACCTTGGTTCAGACACCTCAAGTCTTTGTTTTTTTAATGCAACTACACCTCACCCTTGCATCACGAAGAAGGAGCTGTGTGACAAATTCTGGAACACCTGTGTTCTGCCCTGGGAAAAGTAAGCCAGAAGTCATCCTGAACTGTGCAGTCTTTTAGGGAAGACAAGAAAAACGATCCCTAGGACACATGGATGCAAAGCCATGGAGACTGGGAAAAGGGAGTTATGATGTCATCTATAGAGTAAAATGTCATTAAACAGCATAGCATAGCCACCATACCGTCCCTTCTACTGAAATAGTGGAGGGGTTAAAATAAGGAAAAGCATTTTATGGAATACCCAGGTAAACAGTCAGAGCTCTTACCTAGTCTTGGACTAAGCAGCCCTTAGTGGGGAGTCAAGAAATCTCATTTCTAATTCTGACCTTACGACTAACCTGCCTCTAGGGCTTTAGAAATCACCATGTCCTCTTTGAAGTAAGGGAATTGAACTGGATGAGTCATGGGGCACTTTCTAGCTATCACATTTTATGAATCTACAATCTCTGAGACAAAGTGAAACCAGAGACAGATGATTTAGTAAGTACAATGTTAGTTGGAAAGGCGTCTCTTCCGTGACAGAAAAGATAGAAAAGGTAAGGAGGCCTTCAGGGATCCTTGAGGACTGACTTAAATATGAAAGAAAGAGGCAGCCTCGTGGGCAGCTGGAGGTGAAACATGGGCAATGAAATCCTGAAGCTCCATGGCATTCCAGAAAGCACTGACAAATCCAGACGCCTGCCCCATTTGCTATTTTCACAGTGACACTGGAGAGGGAGGTGAGTGGATTCTTTACGCCAAAGAACTGGACACTTCCATTTTTTTATGTAAAGGTTGAAAACAACTGATGTGGGTGCTTGAGGGCTTATTTTGAATGATACAATAAACCTGAGTGCATTTCTGGCATATGAAATGTCCACAGGCATGTGATGTCCTCACGTGATCATGGCATTCTGCATCACGCATATCCTCTATCTTTTCCAGTCCAGCAAGTTTCTGTAACTTTGGCAAGTTTGTTTCAAAAGAGCTGTCAGCTGCCATTCATGAAAATGATATTGCTGGTATTTAGGCCTGAGCAGGGACACTCGGAATACTTAGCCTAAACCAGATTAAAGCTGGAATATTGAAAACTGGTAAATGGGAATATTCTAGCAGCCTTTATGAGAGAGCACAAATGTCTGTTCCTTCAGTCTCTGGACAGAGTGCAAGTGAGATGCAACTCCATGAGTTCTCAAGAAGGGTGGGGGGAGGGGTAGGCGGTAGGGGTAGGGAACATTTGGTTCAGCTCTAAACCCACGGTCTGGGGCTCTCTGCTTCTAGGGCCTGAAATGAACGATAATTATTTTTTAATGTTTATTTATTTTTGAGAGAGAGACAGAGTGCAAGTGGGGGAGGGGCAGAGAGCGAGGGAGACACAGAATCCAAAGCAGGCTCCAGGCTCCAAGCTGTCAGCACAGAGTCCAATGTAGCGTTCAAATTCATGAACCATGAGATCTCATGAGTCGGGCGCTGAACCGACTGAGCCACTCAGGTGCCCCTATAAATTTGAATGCCATTATTGTAACTTCATGGAAGCCTTCATCAAGGAAGGGGTGGGAGAAAGTGCCTTCCTTTATTTTTATTTGTATTGTATCTCAACTCTTCCAAAACCCTGGGGTCTCAATTCCTGAGCTTTTGTCAAACGTCTTTTGTGGGTATCCCAAGCTTCATTTGCCATGAGTAAAGAAACTCCTTAAATAACTCAGCCCAATATCAACACTGTTGATGTGACACCAGCTCTTCAGTGATTTCTGTGACCTCCAATCTCCTTTGCTTGGGAAATATTCAGTGCAGCCTCTGATTGCATTAACTTCTGGCTCATTGTTGAAATGGGAGATTGTGTCATGACTTTTGGTATACTCCCCATCATTTTATCACTACAGTGATCATCAGTTGAGGCTATATTGGTTGTATTTGGGATGTGGATTCATAAGGTGGTAGAGGAGTCACTAGGGACTACAGGAACAATGAAAATAAAAGCTGAGAAGTAAGGAATTCTCCCAAAATACAAGGACTTGATAGATTAAAAACCATGAAAGAAAAGTTCGTACACGTGAAGAATCAATCCAGAAATTCTATATTCTGTCTAATGTGAATTCCAGATAGAGAAGATTGAGAAAATAGAGAAGAAATGAAAGAATTTAAAGAATAAAGAAGAAATAAAAGAAAAATAAAAGAATTTCCCCTATATAATGGCAATGAGGGGAGATTTTGCTTTAAGCTTGAAAAGGTACTTTAAGAGATGTGCAGTGACTAGAATGATTAGGCTGCTGGACTAAACCAGTAAAGATGGGAAAACTTAATCCTTTTAAATATTTTAAGTTCAATTTATGAATATTATTATTTCTATTTTTGAATCCTGCAAATTTAAACCCTCAATTTTAGGCAGACTTTGATGTTAGGACACCATTTTACACTTAGATAATTAGATTTCTCTTTAGACATCTTAAACTCTGTTTATGAATTAAATATCTTTGATTTTCTTCTTAAGAAGGGTGCTTCAATTAACTGACAAATCTTCCCAAGTTGTTCAGTTATTCTTGCAAATCTAATGTATTAAACTTACAGATGTGGTGAAACTTAAGTGTTCTTAAATGCTCTGCTACAGTGTATAAACTTAGTGAGATTTCAACTTATAATCATAAGCCTAAATCTGTTACTCAATTAAACATTTATAAATTGGATTTGCAAGACTATTCAGCATAGACAAAATTATTTTTAAAATTAGAAATATCTAAATGCTAAACATGTATAATTTCTTAACACAAAAATATCATGAGTTTGATTCTTTTCAACATTACTTTTTACCTTGACAAGGTCCCAGTAGTTCATTTTTGTTTCCGTTTACTTTGCCTGCAGAGACATGTCTAGTAAGAAGTTGCTATGGCCGAGGTCAGAGAAGTTGCTATCTGTTTTCTCCTCTAGGATTTTGATGGTTTCCTGTCACATTTAGGTCTTTCATCCATTTTGAATTTATTTTTGTGTGTGGTGTAAGAAAGTGGTCGAGTTTCATTTTTCTGCATGTTGCTATCCAGTTTTCCCAGCACCATTTGCTAAAGAGACTTTCTTTTTTCCATTGGCTACTCTTTCCTGCTTTGTTGATGATTAGGAATCTTGCCATTTGTAACAATATGGATGGAACTAGCGTGTATCATGCTAAGTGAAATGAGTCAGAGAAAGACAAATATCATATGATTTCACTCAATATGTGGAATTTAAGAAACAAAACAGATGAACATAAGGGAAGGGAAGGAAAAATAAGATAAAAACAGAGAAGGAGGCAAACCATGAGAGTCTCTTGAATACAGAGAACAAACTGAGGGTTGCTGGAGGGGAGGTGGGTGGGGGTATAGGCTAGATCGGTGATGGGCATTAAGGAGGACACTTGTTGGGATGAGCACTGGGTATTATATGTAAGTGATGAATCACTGGGTTCTACATCTAAAACCAATACTACACTGTATGTTAACTGACTTAAATTTAAATAAATAAATTAGAAAGAAAAAAAACCACATAACTTAATTCTGAGTCTTTCCATGATAAAATAGGCTTACTGTTACGGAAGTGATTTGTTTACAACAGGCAATGCTAGGAAATACCTAGTCTGCTAATTGAGCTTTTGGACCCAGATACTGAATGGAACAGGATTCTTGACAGTGATCCTATAGGCACATGCTGAATTCTGTTATTTATGGTCACTCTATCAGACCCTCCACACAGGCTGTCTCACATTCTTTTAAAGCACAGGGAAGGCACCATCCTGAGCTGGAGTCATACTTAAAATTATCTGTCTTTTCCGCCTACTTATGAAAATCTGCCACCCCCGCCCAGGCTGTCGTGTCACTTGATGGAATTTCATTATTCTTTAGCTCTTAAGATATTTAAATATATTTCCTTCTAAGTATAAAGATTTCTGAACTTGATGTTATCTTGCACTTTGTTTTTCATATATTTCCTATTGGATAAGACTACTCAATTTTTAAAGATATTAAGGTGATAGCCTAATGAATTCTAGGCCACTCTCTTATTTTTATTTATTTTTAATTTTTTTTCTTTTTTGAGAGAGAGGGGGTGAAGGTCAGAGGGAGAGAGAGAGAGAGAGAGAGAGAGAGAATCTTAAGCAGACTCCACGCCCAATGAGGGACTTAATTCCCCCACTGTGAGATCATGACCTGAGCTGAAATCAACAGTCAGATGCTTAACCAACTGAAGCACCCAGGCACCCCTAGGTCACTGTCTTTTGAAGGTAATTCAACTCACAGCTCTGAGATTAGATGCCAGTATATCTTAGCTTTTGCTGCTTTAAAGCAGAGACAACATTGTTCAGTGCGTGTGTGCACCGTGGGAGGACTTACCATGACTGACACCAAATGTTAAAATGGAGACATGCACTTTTTACCTGGTTCCTCCCATGAACTTGGACTGTTTTGCCATTTTCAAGTGGCCTGAGGGAGGATTAAAGAGTTTAAGAATCTGGGGGGTGGAACCCCAAATAATCCCTACCTAATGATTTGTGTCTGAAGCCAAAATACACACAGGTTCTAAAACATATAGACATAAGCAAGCTCAAGTAAACAAGGGGCCTAGCAATTTAGAATGGAACAACGCTCTCCTCTGATCAGAACCTGGCTTAGGTTCCTTTGCCTCTCAGATCCAGCCTAAGTTAATTAAGCATCACATTCAAATAAAATAAAATCACTTCATTTGAGTATAATTCACTCTGCAGTTATGCTGTCATACTGTCTAACAAAACCCTTGTACTGGTCAGGCTGACTTGTTTTCTGTTACCCAAAACATGCTTATTTTAATTTCTATACCTGTGGCGTATTAACCACCCTACCTGCTCCGCCTCCTTGCAGCTTAACTTCTGGAAATTCTTTAAGGCCAAGTTAAAAACATTTCTTTTCATAGGGAAGAGCTATGAGCAGTAAAAGTCCTCAGTATGTGTGTATATGAGAATATTTCAGTGTTTTTCTTTTTTCTTTCTTTCTTTCTTTTTTTTTGTTGAAATTAAAGGACATTATATGGTCACTTGAATCTGTACAAAGAAACAAAGGTAACTACATGGGTAAATACAGAAAAAAAAGATATGTGGTTTGCAAATTTTTTTTCTGTCTATATCTTATCTTCTTAATAAGGTCTTCTGCAGAATAAATTTTTAATTTTCCCAAGAAAACCCCACAACTTTTCTACTGCTTCCTACCACTCTCTGCCTATGAATCCCTACAGCACCAAGTCCAGGCTAGCATCGGATCATTCTCCATCCAGTCCTGTAATTATCTTTACACGTAAATTCTTCCTTCTTACTATTTTATAATCCCTTAATGACAGCCATACTTCTTTTCTTTTTGTTTGTTAAAAATATGAACATTTATTATTATAAAAACTAGTTTAATAAAAAAGCATATTTAAAGATAATTTAATACGAATACATGTCAAAATAAATGCAAATTATGATTCTTTTGAGTGCAAAAAAAGTGGTTACCCAAAGAAGAAATAAAACCTCCTTAATAGTTGTAATAAAACCTACACCTGAAAAGTTAGAGGGTATTACACAGAAGTAATAAGTTCCTCTACTACTCCTCATACTTGTTTTTAAAGAATCAGGAGAATTTAAACAATATGAAAAAATAAGTCACGAATAAATATAAAAATATACCCATGCAAGATTTTTATTGAAGACATGATTATCATTGTATAAATGCCTAAATATCACACTATACATAAAGTAAAATGTGGAAGAACTCTGTTGTCTCAATTTTAGAAAAAGGGAAGTTTTTGAAAACAAATGTCTGCAGTCAAGGTCCTAGGACTTCACTAACATCACACACTGGTGTCAACAAATTTTGATGAAATGAAAACCACTCTTTTTTTTTTTTTTGGCAAAAATGCTCTCTGATAGGAAAAGCACAAACACGGCTTTCTAAATCACGAAAGTTCTGAAACAGAATGGTAAGGTGACAAAACCAGTATGAAATTAAGGAAGGTAAAAGTAGTCTTTTGGGGGTTTCTTTTTTACACAGCCATGCTTAGTCTAGGACAATCTTCCACAGGCATGCTTTGTGTGGCCTCCAGTTGGTTATGTTCCTCTGAGGGCCCTGATAAAGCTGACACAGCTTCTGTGAAACAGCTTTCCTCCGCCCCTTCAACTTGTAGGTAGTGATAAAGATGAGCCTTTTTCTTGTAGAGCCTCATGAATCTTGCGGTTCCATGAAGGTAGGCCTCACACATGTGTGCTAGGGCTAATCATGGGAATGGTCCACATGAGGTACTGAACACAGGCTGCTTTTCCAGCCTTCTTGATTCCAGGAGACAAACTGTAGAGAAGGTTTTAATCTTTCAGTAGTTCTGCAAAAATCGGAAACCTGTACTTTCCTCTAACCATAAGGTAGAGACTATGTTTGCGGCCAGCCTGAATCAGCTGGTGATCTTTACTAAAGGAATCTGAAAACATCTGATCCAACTTTCAGGTAGGACTGTTAACATCTGCCAGTATACATAGAGGTGTTAGGCTTGACACAAGATCATGCACTTAAGGAAAAGAAACTGAATTCATGATGATTTCTTTGAGGTCCATATTAAGGAATGCTTCAAACCTTGCAGAGCTTGTTAGGTTCAGCAGCAAATTTGCCACAGTGTTGTTCATTGCATCAAAAGACTTCTGGTCCCGTTTCTCAAAAGCCTCAGCACTTGAAGTAACCAGACTCTTTGGCTTTACAGTGGTACCCAACTTTGCAGAATTCACCATGAGAATTCACCAGTTTGCTAATGAGGTCAAATAAATATTGGACGTCAATGGGCAACACAGTCTGCATGCTCAGTAAGGCGAGGTTATTACATCATCCTCACCAGAAGGATAAACTGAAGTCATGGATCTGTATACTTCTGGGAATTCACCCTCAAGCGCCTTTAGAAGAAATGTTCCAAGTCCAGATCATGTTCCACCTCCCATGGAATATATTGTAAAAAACACTGCAAATGATCACAGGGCCCAGCCAACTTTCTGAGTTTCTCTAAAATCTGAGTTTCTGAGTTCTCGATAAAGACTGCCAAAAACTTAACGACCCACAGCCCAGTTATTCCCTCAGTCGGAAATATCAGTGATGAGCTGCTTGCTCTCAAACACAACTCTCAATGGTTCCTGCAGAATTTCATTTGCTACCCCTTCCTCCATGTCAATCAAGAGAGCTCATGCTTTCAAAGAACAAAGTTTCCCCTTGGAAATAGTACCACCATCACCAAGTTACTCTGGTACCCACATTTCTAAACAAGCTGCTTATTTCCTCATCATAATTCCTTTCTGTGGCTATGGCATGCTCCCTTAGTGCAGATCCCAGAAGCAGCAGAAAATCTGGCGTCCACACTGGCCTATAAGACCATTTACTGGGTCACCACCGGCTGCAACACTTGTAAACCTGTGCTGGCTTTTGTACTCCTGACCTGGCTCTGTCCACCAGCGGCAACCATGATTCTTTTGTCTCTCTCTCTCTCTCTCTTTTTTTTAATGTTTTTAATGTTTATTTATTTATTTTGAGAGAGAGAGAGAGAGAGAGAGACAGAGAGAGAGCATGCATGGTGTAGGGGCAGAGAGAGAGAGAGAGAGAATATCCCAGGCAGGCTCCACATTGTCAGCGCAGAGCCTGATGCAGGGCTTGACCCCATGAACTGTGAGATCATGACACGAGCCAAAATCAAGATCAGACCCAGGCACCCCGTGCTTAATTTTATACTCTTTTATTATTCTCTAATCCCTGCCTGAGTATAGTGCAGGCTGCTGCAGGCCAATTTCTTATTATCTTTTGTAGCTCCTACAGTGCCCAGGACAGTGCTGGATGTGTAATAGGCACATAGTAAATCATGTTGAATTGAATCAGTGAAACTGAGTTTGTTTCTGCCCCCAGAAGAGGGGTGCTCTGAGCTTTGAGTGTCGCTACCATGTCACTGACCCCCTTTATCAGACGACTGGGCCTGGAGGCAGAGCTACAGGTAAGAAATCAAGTTTGCACCTTAGATGCAGATGGCTGGCTCTTAATTCTCTGCCTGTAGAGAACTTTCCTGGCATTATTCAAGGCAAAAACAAGTTTTTCTCTGCAGGTCATACCTAATGGTTTCCTGTCCTTTCTAGCAGTTTTATTAAGCAGGTAAACATAGGCAGGTAAACCAAGGTTAGTGATTGACATGGTCACACAGAAATTGTTTTTTGGTCATATTATTTGCTTTGTGTTTGGAAAAATATTGTTGAAGTGCATACCACTGTTTTTACTGTGGACTTGGACAGTAATTATTCTTACCTTTGCAAAGGAAGGTAAAATTTACAAAGCTTTTACATACACACACATTTTCTCATTTTAGTTTCAAAGAAATGCTGTGGGGAGGTTTATAGGGAGCGGGTATTTTTTTTAAAAAAGGGCTTAGTAAGGCCAAGCATCTTGTCCAGTGTTATCCTGTCCAGTCCATGGAAAGCCAGGCCTTTAATCCAGAAGTTCAGCTCTTTCGTTGTGTCCAACACAGACACTCCATAGTGTTAATTCCAGGCCTTTCCTTCCTCCAGATCATGTTTTGAATCCAACATTTAACTGTCCTGTCCAACTTAGTGTTACCTTCAGGTTGAGTAAGAATTCTCTTTGATTCCTTCAAGTTGGTATTTATAAGTGATCCTGTTGATCTATGAAAAGACTAGAAAGAAATTTATTGAGTGTTCACAGTGTTATCTTGGGGTAGTGAGATTACAGATGGTGTTACTGCTTTTTTAAGTTACAAACTTTTATCCATTTTATTTTTTTTATTTTTATTTTTTTTTAACGTTTTTATTTATTTTTGAGACAGAGAGAGACAGAGCATGAACGGGGGAGGGGCAGAGAGAGAGGGAGACACAGAATCGGAAGCAGGCTCCAGGCTCCAAGTTGTCAGCCCAGAGCCCGACGCGGGGCTCGAACTCACGGAGTGCAAGATCGTGACCTGGCTGAAGTCGGACGCTTAACCGACTGCGCCACCCAGGCGCCCCTATCCATTTTAAAATATAACTACATTATGGGGCGGCTAGGTGGTTCAGTCAGATAGGTGTCCGACTTTGGCTCGGGTCATGATCCCACGGCTCACGAGCCTGAGCCCTGCGTCAGGCTCTGTGCTGACAGCTCAGGCTCTGTGCTGAAGCAGCCTGCTTCAGATTCTGTGTCTCTGTCTCTGCCCCTCCCCCACTGGCACGCGTGCATTTTCTCTCTCTCTCTGTCTCTGTCTCTCTCAAAATTAAACAAACACCAAAAAATTTTTAAAAATAAAAGCATAAAATATAACTACATTAATGGTAATATGGAAAAGATAAGTAAAAATTACTTCTTAGTCCCATCTCCCTAAAACAATTATTAGCATTTTGGGTACTTCCTTTTATCTCCTGCATATTTTCACATAATTGTAATCCTACTTTACAGTGAATTTTGTATCTTAAATTAAGATACATATTAACATATAATTAACATATAATAATTCTTTTCTCCATGTTACCAAGTAGTCTTCACAATTTTCACTTAAAATTTTTCTTTTTGTAAAAATGTTTATTTTTTTAAACTTTATTTTTTATTTTTTAAAATTTACATCCAAATTAGTTAGCATATAGTACAACGGTGATTTCAGGAGTAGATTCCTTAGTGCCCCTTACCCATTTAGCCCATCCCCCCCTCCCACAAGCCTTCCCATAACTCTCAGTTTGTTCTCCATATTTATAAGTCTCTTCTGTTTTGTCCCCCTCTCTGTTTTTATATTCTTTTTGTTTCCCTTCCCTTATGTTCATCTGTTTTGTCTCTTAAAGTCTTCATATGAGTGAAGTCATATGATTTTTGTCTTTCTCTCACTGACTGATTTCACTTAGCATAATATCCTCCAGTTCCATCCACGTAGTTGCAAATGGCAAGATTTCATTCTTTTTGATTGTCGAGTAATACTCCATTGTGTGTGTGTGTGTGTGTGTGTGTGTGTGTGTGTATACCACATCTTCTTTATCCATTCATCCATCCATGGACATTTGGGCTCTTTCCATACTTTGGCTATTGTTGATGGTGCTGCTATAAACATGGGGGTGCATGTGTCCCTTTGAAACAGCATACCTGTATCCCTTGGATAGATGCCTAGTAGTGCAGTTGCTGGGTCGTAGGGTAGTTCTATTTTTAATTTTCTGAGGAAGCTCCATACTGTTTTCCAGAGTGGCTGCACCAGCTTGCATTCCCATCTTTTGTCTCTATTGTAACTCCTAAGGAATCCTTCTCAGCCTGTAGCATTAGAAAGTGAGCTAAAGGAACAGAATAAAGAGAGAAAAATCAAAGGAATATATTATTTAGAGAAAATAGGTCTCAAAACATTGTCTATATAGGTGAGGACTCTGAGACCAGAGAGTGATTTGTCCAAGATCATGCAATCAATTAGTGGCTGAGCCCATAATGGGATATGTCTCCTGACACCAAAAGAGTGTCAGGAGCTCTTTCCATTTTAGAGGTGACACTACTGCATAGTGAATGGCTCAATTCCTTCTTAGATGGGCCTACCTTATTCTAAAGACCACCTGTCCCCTATTTCTGTTCACATATCTGGTCAGACATTTTCTAAGTCAGTTTGGACTGATGTTACAGAGCACCATAGACTGGGTGGTTTGAACAACAAACATCTTTTTCTTACAATTCTGGAGGGTGGGAAGTCCAAGATCAAGGCACCAGCGGATCTGGTGTTTGGTGAAGGCCTTCCTGGTGGGCAGAATGTCTTGTATCTTCATGTGGTTCAGAGACAGATTATCTCCCTCCAGTGTCTTCTTTATAAGGGCATTAATCCCATCATGATGGCCTCTCCCTGATTATCTAATTATCTTCTAGAAGGCCTCACTTCCAAACACAATCACACTGGGGATTAGATGGGATGAATGGTGAAGTACTGAATATGCTGTAAAAGAAATAGCAGAAAAGACAATAGCAATGATGCCACCCTCTAGTGGCAGAGCATAGCAACACAACTCATAAGTCAAAGTACCAGGTTCACATCCTAAAAAAACGAGTCAGACCACAAACATTGTTAGTGGTAAAGTTTGGGTTATTTTTTTAAATCTTAGATTTTAATTTATTAGTGCTATAACTCACTGTTCTGGATTGAATTATGTTCTCCCCAAATTCATATGTTGAAGTCCTAACATCCAACACCTCAGAATGTGAGCTTGTTTGGAAATAGGGTTGTTTTAGATATAGTTTAGTTAGGATGAGGTTATATTGGAGTATGGTGGGCCCAATCCAGTGTGACTTGTGTCCTTAGGGAAAGTGTAAATTTGAACACAAAGATATACACACAGGGAGAATGCCTTGTGAACATGAAAGCATGGATTGGGGCAATGTGTCTGCAAGTTAAGGTATGTCAAGATGCCAGCAAATCACCAGAAGCTAAGAGAGATGGCTGGAACTGATTCTTCCCTACCACTTTCCAAGGAAGCTTGACCCTACTGGTAACTTGATCTTGGACTTCATATCTCCAGAACTGTGTGACAATAAATTTCTCTAGATTAAGTCACTCAGTTTGTGGTACTTTGTTGCAGCAGCCATAGAAAACTAATACATCCAGACCTTAACATTGGTTTTAAGGTTTATGTTTTAGACTTCAAAATATGGCATTTATTTGAATTGGAAAATGTATGCTGAACATAATATGGAAAATGCCAGGGATGAAAATACTATCTTTCTCAAGTTGTATTACCAGCCATAAAATGTGTTTACCTTATTGAGAAACCTGCTGACAATGTGGCTTGGTTAATACATTTATGTTGCTTTATGGCCTCATACAAGTGGCAAATTTCCTTAACTGGTCTGTCATTCATTCCAAGATTCTTCACGCAGGAATGTAGATTAAACACTTATGGAGTAAGTCATTTACCAACTAGTGACTTCTGCCTTATCTTTGGTGTGCTTTAATTTCTTATATGCCTCTTCTCTAACTAGGTCACAACCTCCTTGAGTATCATACACTATTAAGTTTTCTGGGGATTATGGGTCTTATCTGGAAAATTCATGGTGCCTGATACAAGTGGACTCTATATTATGCAGGGTTTTCCAAAAACAAAATAAAAAATATAAAGTCCAAGGGGCACCTGGGTGGCTCAATGGGTTAAGCGTCTGACTTTGGCTCAGGTCATGATCTCACGGTTCATAGGTTCAAGCCTACATTGGGCTCTGTGCTCATAGCGCAGAGCCTGAGGCCTGCTTAGATTCTGTGTCTCCCTCTCTCTTTGCTCTTCCCCTGTTCATGTTCTTTCTCTGTCTCTCAAAAATAAATAAATGTTAAAAAATATATAGGCAAATTAATAATTATTAATTAATAATTAAAACAATTATACTAAACTGAGATATTTAGGATCCAAAATATTATCTTGACAGATAAAAATAGTGGGATTTTGGGGCATCTGGGTGGCTCAGTCAGTTGAGTGTTTGACTCTTGATTTTGGTTTAGGTCATGATCCAGGGTTATGGGATCGAGCCCTGCATCAGGCTCTGTGCTGAGTGTGGAGCCTGCTAAATATTCTTTCTCTCTCTCTCTCTCTGTCCCTCTCCCTGTATCATGAGATCTCTCTAAAATAAATTTTAAAAAATAGTAGGATTTTATGCAGGATATTGAAAACACCAACTCAGCTCAGTTAAGCTTATGATTTCATACTACTATTTTCAGAAGGACTAGTGTTCACATGGGACTAGTGTTTCTTGGTTGAAGCTCTTTTTTATTTACTGTAAATTTTGGGTCTGCATTTCACTTGAATGAGGCTTTTCAGAAGGAAAAAAAGAATATTACACTATTTCCTACATTATGCCTCTCAACCTAACCATAAGTGACCATTTCTCTCCTCTTTCCATTTAACCTGTGGCTGACAGCTCATATTTGGGAGATATAAAAGGATAAATAAAAGAGGAGAAAGTGGGAAAGGAAAGATAAAGGAACAAGTTAGAAGAGATGGAGAGAAGAATTGAGACTGTCTAGAGGAGGATGCAGAGGTAAACTTTAAAAAAGAATTTGAGGGTTCATTTTCTTTCATCTTCTGGAGTACAGGAGTACTTCTGCTAGTGTTAGGTGAATTACTTTCACAAAATGATGCTGGTTTTCCCTCTATGGAGTAATGAGCCCTCAAGACCCTCAAGATCTAGAACACCTGGCTCTGGAGAGCATAGGAGACACCTGAAGAACAAAGACATATAGAGCAGAAGAAAAGTGGGAAGGCGCAAAGAAAGGTCAGTGTCCTAGTAACTTCCTCTTGGCCCAAGAAAGCTTTCTTAGTACCTTTCTCCCTGCTCTCCATTGACCGCCAGAGAGAAACAGAGGTGGGCACGGTTATATGGATATGTAAACACGTGAATTCAAGGGTTTCTTTGTTAGTAGTGGCTCAGAGTTTTCACTAATGAAGGGGTGGCAAATACCATTGGGAAGTTTTCCAGGGGAGAAATTCAGAGGCTTATCTCTTAGGAATAACAGGTGGGGAAGTTGAGATTGCCCTTTGTCATCAGTATCATGGGAGGTAAGGTAAGCAGTTTTCTGTGTACTTAACTCTCCACTGGGGTCACAGTCCAGATGGTTGGGAAATGAAAGATTTCAAACCTTCTTCATGCTTCAGGGTATTAACTCATTAAAAGCGTGGTTAAATAAATGAGTAAGATAAAATGAAGAATAGTGATTTCAAAGATGACAGAAATATTGTGAATTTGAACAGGCTTATATGAAAATCTGGCAGTCTTTAAAGCCATGAGATTTCCCATAAACATTACCAAAGGAATGTCCTATAACACAAAAGCCCATTTAATCTCTTGCCATTTGCTGGTTTACTGTGAACTTGATTCACTTTCTTTGGGAAAATTACTCTTGAACAGTGGTTACTAAACTTCAGTGGGCAATCAGGTTGGAGGACTAGTTAAAACAGATTGCTGGGCCCACCCTCAGAGTTTAAAATACAGTAATTTCCTATTTTATTTAATGGGTTATAATGTTTTAATATTATTTATTTTGATGCTCAAATTATCCCTCATTTGGTATCAGGCAGCCACTTCATGCTGGATTCTGTGTCCATTTGATATGTACCCATCATTTCTTGAACACTTCTTTCCTTTCTGGCATAAAGTATTCTAGGCTCATCTTTGACTTTCCCTGCCCCAGTCTTGAAATTAGCCTATTTTCCAAGGAGCTATGTTCCTTTTAGTGGAAAATTGTTTTAAGAAATCAAGATCTGGGCTCTATATATGCTTATGATTGGTGTGTATGTGTGTGTGCATGCATGCGTGACAGAGGTGTTAGGACAAAGCTATTCTCACTTCCAGAGCAAGAGAAAATGGAGATAGACACTTCATTCTAGAAGTGTCTCATGTGGAGTGAAGAACTTTGGCCTTCAGTGTAGGCATTCCTATCCCCTTGGTGTGTTTTTTTTTTTTTAAGTTTATTTATTTATTTAGAGAGAGAATGCACACAAGCAGGGGAGGGGCAGAGAGAGAGAGAGAGAGAGAGAGAGAGAATCCCAAGCAGGCTCTGCATTGTCAGCACAGAGCCCAACACAGGGCTCGATCTCAAGAACGATGAGTCTGATGCTTAACTGACTGAGCCACCCAGGTGCCCCTCCCTTGCCATATTTTCAATTATTTCCGGAGTCCCAGAAAGGGAGATGGGGCTGTCATTCACACAGAGAGTACCCAGGGATAGGTAGGGAGCTCTCACTATAGTCTTGTGTTAAACTAGAGCCAACAGAATCTGGTATACCAAAGAAAAGATTGCAGCCCTGCCACTGAACGCTTGGTGTTTGGCTGGCTGGGGCAAGCGCAGTAATGGCTGGCTAGCTCGCCTCCCTCCCCTGGCTGACTGAGAGGTCTTCATTCCAAAGAGCAGGCTGCTCACACATGCGCAGTATGCTCCAGGAGCTGGTCACAACAGAAAGCACCAATATTCAAGGACTACTGCAGTCCTGTCCCAAACACTGAGTGCCTGGGTGGCTCAGTCGGTTAAGCGTCCGACTTAAGCTCAGGTCACGATGTCGTGGTCTGTGAGTTCTAGCCCCGCGTTGGGCTCTGGGCTGATGGCTTGGAGCCTGCTTCCGATTCTGTGTCTCTTTCTCCGTCTTTGCCCCTCCCCCGCTCATGCTCTGTCTCTCTCTGTCTCAAAAATAAATAAACGTTAAAAAAAAAAATTTTTTTTTTTTTTCAAACGCTGGAGCATCAGTCCTGAGCACTTACGGCTACACCTGAGTCACTCCTGCATCTATCTATCGATGGGAAAGGAAGGAAAAACAGCTCAAACCAGAAGATTTCACTCTTTTTCTAAATGAAAAATGCTGGCTTTTCCCCCTATTTTTAAAAACTTTAATTCCAGTAGAGTTAACATGCAGTGTTACATTAGTTACAGGTGTACAATATGTGTGCTTAAGATTAGGGGGGATGTCACTGTTTTCATGGCCTATGGCCAGAACTAGAGAATATATGTATGTAAATGTATGATATATATCATAAACATACCCACATATAAATTTGTGTATATATACAGAATTTTGCATCTATTTATCTACTATTAACATATGTTTATTAAGTATATATTGAAATATATATATAATCATGAGTTTGTATTGATACATAAATCCATTTCTAATTCAATACCATGTTTCTATTTTTTTAAAGACACATGGAAGTTATGTAGTTCAAATATTAGCAACAAGTAATATCACACCCCTTCCTTTGAAATACTTGACTTTGTTGCAGTCATCAGTTTTCCTCTTTTGGATAAGAAGTTCCTGACTGTATTCATGCATTTATCTAATAGCTGTTTCCCCTAAATGATATTGCTCCCTTCAGAATTAGTACCCTGTACCCTGTAGCTTTTCTTTCTCCATGTTTCTGATGACCTGTTTTGAAATTCTTATGGACTTCGGTTTCTCCTTTTCCAAATTTGTAACTCCCTTCTCCTAGAGTAAGGAAGTTGGCTCTCGTTATTCTTATATGTTTACCTGTTCAGTTGCTCATCCTGTATATAACTAATCTCTGATCTTCAGCCCTACCCTACCCATGTGTGGACACTCTTCTCTTTTTGCTTGGGCTCTGACTTCCTATTCTAGGCTGCCACTCCATGTGGACACCCTTCTCACTCAACTCTGGCCCTGAATTCCCACACCAACCAGCCCACACATGCTGCCCCTGTGATCCTTCTGGGTCTCTGAAGGAATGCCCTCCTCTCTCTGCTCTGGCTTTGATTTCTCACATTGGACTGTTTCTTGCCTAGAGGCCTTCCTCACCCGTTGGTTGTGACATTGCATGCCAGGCTGTTCCTCCTTATCGTAGGGATGCCTTATGCACTCTGTTTGGAATCTGACATCTCATGCTATCCTCTTTTTCACCCCTTGCCCAATAGGGCTCTGACATCTGCTCTGGTCTACTGCTCCTCTCTACCCCCTCTATAGACACCTACCTTGTTCTTCCTCCACTAATGACGTTAGGATTGAAATTTTCAGGAAGGAAAAGCCTCAATTAGGTTGTTTGTAATACGGAAAAATAGAGGTTCAGATGCTTATGTGGCTTGTCCAGGGCCACAGAGCAAATTAGAGCTAATGTCAGTACAAATTCAGGTATTCCTGAGTGTAAGCTGTGTGAGGTCAGGGACCTTGCCTCTCTTGTTCACTGTATCATCTTCAGCATCTAGCATGACATCTGCATTGAGTGGAACAAATGAATAAATGAATTATTCCCTGTTTAGTTCTTTTCCCTTGATACATATAGGTGTGTGTATATAAAATTGATGTCTATATATTTGCCTATAACCAATAGAGATTCATGCCCTTATATAAATGTCAACATGTAAATTTCTGTGCCTAGGAATTACTTGCATTCCATAAATTTCTAGACTTTCTAACTGGAGAGTTGGCATATAAGTGAAAATATAAAAGTACTAAGAAGCTACGGCCATTTTAACTTCCCAGGATTCCAGCACTTCCATTGAGTGTGGGAAAGAAATATATGAGCATCACCAAAGTCAGTTTTTCAGTCACCAGACTACAGCTCCTTCAAAATATTTGGAACACTACAAGAAAAAAATACCATCAGCATATGACAAATACGGGTCCCCATGATCAGTCCCTTTAGTCATCTAAGACCTTCCTGTAGATGATCATGCAGGGAAGTGTTTCCAAAGCACATTCTGAAGATCGGTATCTCTTGAGAAATTCTTCTTGAGAAGAGGTTTCTGTGGTCAACACTGGGAACTTGACAATTCACAATGTATGTGAGCATATTAAAGACTTTAGGAAATTCTAGAGTTCAAGAAACCTATTACCTTTATGTAACCTCCTGTCACTCAAATTTCCTTAACCAGAGATCTCCTCTTTAGGATAATACCTGCCCAAGTCTCATTTCCTCATTCATGCAGTAGGCAAAAATATCTGTTACATGGGGTTATTGTACAGAATAAATGAGTTAAAGATACACAAAGTACACAGCATAGTGCTTGGTATATTCTAGGCATTTGGTAAGTGCTAATTCCTTTTCTTAGACTTATTTATTTAAAATGATTTCTTTTATTATTGAAAGAATAATAGAGGGGCGCCTGGGTGGCTCAGTTAGCTGAGTGTCCGACTTTGGCTTGGGTCATGATCTCATGGTTTGTGGGTTTGAGCCCTGCATTGGGCTCTGCACTGGCAGCTCAGAGCCTGGAGCCTGCTTTGGATTCTGTGTCTCCCTCTCTCTATGCCCCTCCCCTGCTTGCACTCTTTCTCACTCTCTCTCTCTCTCAAAAATAAACATTAAAAAAATAAAAATAAAAAAGAGAAAGAATAATAGATATGTTCATTATTATTATAATTGAGAAAATATTAAATGCATAAGGTAAAAACCTCAAATCATAAAAGGGGTACAAAATGAAAAATGAGTTTCTTAGATCTTTCAGATTCCCAAGAAGAATTTTTTATGTACCCTTCTAGACATTTGGTGTGCATAAATATGAAGACATCTCAGAAACATATTTTTAAAAATCTACTCACAGCAATAACAAGGGATTCACATTTGTTTTGTGCCACTGCAGCATTACCTGTAGTTCTTGCATTTTGGGTACATTGATGTGTTTTTCTGAAGTCCTTGGGTGGGGTAAAGGTTAGAGCCTATGTTCATATCCCGTGAAGCTGTATTTTGATAAAATGTTATAGAAAATAGGGGAAATATATAATTGTTTTGGGAGTCAAAAAGTCAGCTTAAGTGTGTCCTCTTTTGTAAAATCTTTTGTAATCCACCAAGAACAGGACTCTGGTTGAGGTGAGTATTCATTCATTCATTCATTCATTCAGTTAATGATGGAGAAGGGATAGGGAAAAGAACATGGGCATGAGATGGTCAGAGCTGTTGCAGCAAAGATACCTGCTAACATTGACCCAGATGGTGAATTAGTTTGCTTAGGGCTGCTGGAAGCCAGAAGTCCAACATCAAGGTGTCAGCAGTGTTGGGTCTTTCTGAAGGCTGGGAGGGAAGGATATGTCCCAGGCCTCTTTCCTTGGCTTATGGACAGCCATCTTCTCCTAAACTCTTGCCTTTATGCATATCTCTGTGCAAATTTCCTCTTCTTATAAGGACACCAGTTATGTTGAATTAGAGCCTGCTCTAATGACCTCATTTTAACTTGCTTACCTCTGTAATGACTCTATCTCCAAATAAGGTCACATTCTGAGGTACTAGGGGTTAGGACTTCCACATATGACTTTGTTTAAGTTTATTTATTTATTTTGAGAGAGAGGCAGAGTGAGCAAGGGAGAGAGAGAACCCAAACAGGCTCCATGCTCAGAGCCCAACGTGGGGTTTGAACTCACGAACCGTGAGATCATGACCTGAGCCAAAATCAAGAGTCACATGCTTAACCGACTGAGCCACCGAGGTGCTCCAACACGTGAATTTTTAGGGCAACATAATTCGGCTGATAACAAGTAGGTTGTAATACCGGAATTTAGTGCTCTTCGAAATTCATCCTGTGCTAGTAAAGCCCACTGACCAACTGCAGCTATCAAAATGTGGGCTCCTTTAAAAAATGCAAATATTGGAATCATGTGTGTGTTATTGCTTAAACCACTTGTTGACAAGAGAATCTGTGTGGTCTGAAGCTCCTGTTAGTCTTCCTTTGCTAGATCCTTCTAAAATGAAAGTGCAGGAAGATGACTTGGTTTTCTTTTTTTTGGCTCCCTTCCCCACCTTCTTGCTTGTATGGACATTTACACTTTGACCCTGTTAACTATTCCCTCCCTTTCTTCTTTATTATCCTGAGTTATCTTCTGTTCCCATAATTCCAATCACTTTTTTCTTGTTCTCATTCAGTGAAGGATGAGGAAGTTGCAATCAGAGCATGTACCTTTTATTAGGTGATTCAAACTGCCTCCCGCCTGATTAACCTCAAGAGTCCCAAAACATGAGGACTTCTGCCTGATAGATCACATAAAGGAGGAATTAAAAAAAATTTTTAGAATAGTTTCTGATTCAGCTTCTTGGCTCAGGAAGAAAGAAGCTAGCTGTTTTTCACCTAGGAGTGGTCTGACTTTTCCATGGCTTCCTGTCATGTTTGTGACCTCAGGGTGCTGGTGGCCACTGTGTGTGGACTGCTGACGGCCATCGTTTTGGGACTGGGCATCTGGAGGATTGTGATTAGCGTTGAGACAGGTAATATCGTTTATGTTTAACTATGTTATGTTTATCTTTAACTGCTATGTTGAACTCAAATCAAGAGAAGTTGTTGAGCCTCTCTCTCTGCTACCTGACACATCAGTACTGCGAATAGCCATGTCTGGGCTAGGGTTGCCTGCCAAGGTGTCATGTATGACATACAACAGGCAAGGGTCAATTGATGGCTAGCATATGGTTGTACATGCATGAATATGAATATGTGTGTGTGGGCAGGATGAGGAATTACAAAGTTGAATTACCCTCTTCTTGCTCTTTTAACACCTGACTGGAAAACAGAATAATCAAATCATTAATAACACATGTTTGGGTTTGTTTAGCTAAATTCGAGAAAGAGAAATAATTATGGACACACACACACACACAAATATACAGACATACACACATAATCAAATATGCTCAGAATGGAATTTCATTTTCGGAATGTTCTCACTAGGATGGTAAATAAACTCTTAAGGTTTGTGCATAAAGTTCTCACTCTCTAAGTGTAAAAAACTACTTAAAAAAATTAAGATTACTTAGAAAATGATTTTTTCAGGGGTGCCTAGGTGACTCAGCCAGGTAAGATTCTTAATTTTGGCTCAGGTCACGATCTCACACTGTGGTCTGTGAGTTTGAGCCCCATGTAGAGCTCTGTGCTGACAATATGGAGCCTGCTTAGGATTCTCTCTCTCCCTTTCTCCCTGTCTCTTCCATGCTCATGTTCTCTCTCTCTCTCAAAAATAAGTGCATAAACATTAAAAAAAAAAGAAAATGATTTTTCTGGTTACTCAACAAGTATCTGTTAGTAACTTTCTGTGTGCTAGAAATGACACTGGAAGGTGGGAGGGGGAGCCATGGGTGTAAAACAATGGTGTTAGAGGAAAACCCCCAGTAACTCACACTGAAGACTTTCTATAATCCCAGTACCTGTTCGCTTGGGCTGCAGAGGTTCTCCATGAAGGGATTCAAAGCTGGATGTGCCAAACGCTCCTTTTGTAATAAACAGAGAAAGATTCTAATAAAACTGAGTAAATAACGGTAAATAATACTAGTCTAGAGAGCAGAAGGAGGGGTGATCTGCCGTCTGAGAAGGTACCTGAGGAGGATGGAAGGTTGGGGGAGCCAGGAGAAGCACAATGCATGGCTGCAAAGATCCCATGCTGGAGAGAAAAGGAGTCAAATATATTCACTGTTGATGGAGTGACAGCTGAGATCTCATGGTCCTTCCTTCCCTGCCCCACAGAACATTATTTAGAAAATGCACTAACAAGATTTGTAGAATTAGCATGAGAAAATTTTCCAGAACAAAACCAATAACATTTAAACTTGAGAAAAATGTGTTTCCATTTGTTTTATTTATTTTTGTTTAAAGTTAAAAAATTATGAACTATAGATTTTTACCTCATTAAGGCTGCTAAATTTATAAGACCTTATTTAAAGAGTATACTTTTAAGAAATCTTTTTTCCTCCCTCCTTCCCTCCTTTCCTTCTTTCCTTTATAGGACATCTACTTTTAAAGGGAAATTTGTGGTGACTTATAATGGAGACAGGTATAATAGAACCATTAAAACAAGGACCAAAGTATTAAACACTGTAAGGAAGAAAACAGCAGAAGTTGCTAAAAACAAATACAAAACATATCCCTGAGACATATCCCTGAACTTCCTGAGGGCCAAGACCCCAAACAAAGCATAATAAGCAACAAAAAAACCTTGTTTAACAGTAAAAGCATACCAGCTCCTCAAAGAACACAAATGTGTCCTTGCTCTGAATTTTTCTTAAAAAATGTTTTATTTGATTGTAGTTGACACACAATATGACCTTAGTTTCAGGTGTACAACATACTTGTCTCATTTAACCCTAACAGCTACCTTTGAAGCAGTTATTATTATATCCATATTACATATGGGGAAACCCAGGCTCCAAGAATCTCTTCAAACTTATGTAGCTAGAAAGTGTTGGGTCTGGATTTGAATCTAGATTATTTTGACTTCAGTATCGATGCTCTTCACTCCTGCACTATTCTGCCTTCCTAGAGGGAAGACAATGGTAACCCAATCAATTAATTCACCTTCAGGTTTAAAAAAAATTTTTTAGGCACCTATGCCTAAAAACCCAATTTCACAAAAAATATGCAGTAACTAGTAGAATGATTTCTAGGCAAAGTTACGCACTTTGGTAAGTATGCTGTTTGTCTTCAAGTCAATGAGGTCTCCATTATTAATGGTGCTTATAGAGCATAGATTAGTATGCTTCACCTTTAAGCTTTTCTGAGTCTTCAAATGGTGTTTATAGATTTTTGGCTGTGGAGTAACTGCCATAGCTTTGCCACATTCTTCCAGGTTTTGCCAAGGCACCTCCTTCAGCTTTGCAAAGTTCTAGGATTGTCTGCTGTTGATCTTCTAGTCTAGAACAGCAGAAGAAAGTACAGATTCAGACTGCATTGCCTGGAACATTGCCCATTTTCTAACAACATTCATCCTGGTGACTGCCTTTAATGTAAAGATTTCTCACATTCACATAAGCCCCAACATCTAATGGCCATCAAACAAGCTTATCTCTGTCTAATTGCTAAGTGTAATGAGTCATTATAAAAAACCAAATTATTGGTTTAAATATCAAACAAATACCTCTAGAATGCCAATGATCTGTGTAGTATAGGAAAACTGTTAATTCTGCTCCTATTACTTAATAAGTCCTCTTGTAAAAGGTCATGGTAAAGCTCCAGTCCAGATGAAGTTGACAGCATTTCATGGGAGTAGACAAGCATGGGAGTAGCAATTCTTTCAGAATTGCTAGAATAGTCTTTGGCATTTTTATGTGCTGCTGCTGAAAACATTAAATAATAATGACCTTTTTTTTCATCAAAGCATCACAATAAGATATATTGTCAAGTATAACACTTTTTCCATCTAGGCTTTCAGAAATAAGATATCCTAGGCTTTTGAAGTTCTGTTTGGTAAAGAAATTTTTCAAAACTTTTGATGACTCTTGGAAGGAGCTCAAGACTTGAAGTTCTTCTATGATGATATCTGTTTGCTGGAACATGTCACCCAGAGTTTCACACAGCCACCTCCCTTATGATTTAGGTCTTAGTTTCAATGTCACCACCTCAAAGAGACCTTTTCTATCCACTCAGTCCAAGGTTATCATTCTATTTGCTCTCTTTCACATGTATTTTGTTCATGGCTTTTATCACCTGGTAATTTCTTATTTGTTTGCTGTCTGTCTCCCCATTCCTTGAATGAAAGCTCTAAGAAACCAGGGACCTGACTTATCAATCTACATTCTCTGCACCTATATGGGTACCTGGAATACAGTTGCTAGTACATAGCTTATGAGTAAATGAAAGAATCACGTGAAAACCAGAAACTGGACTGAAAGTTGTCAAATAGCTGTATTCAAGAAGTAAATAAATAAATATTAAAATGAATGTTATTATGGTTTTGTTTACATCAATTAGGACAGACACCATTTTAGTTTTCTTCCTCTGCCCCAGGCCATGCAACACTCTGACCATTTCTAGAACTTCCGCTTCATTAGGATCTCTCCTGTTGTGTATGATCTCTTCTGTTTAGCTGTATGATCAACAAAAGGATGCTTTTATGTTGGAGCAAATTGAAGTTTTGCCTGACCTCTAGCCTTTTCACATTAGGTCTTCTTTGTAGAATATCAAGTAATATGTGCCTCATCTGATGTGTTTTCAGAATGGACAACGCAAGGCATTCTATCTCTTTTGGACTTTTGCTTCCAATAGCAAGAACCTTGTGATACAAGAAGCAGTGCAGCTTTTTGGTCCAATCACACTTGATGAAAGTAAAATGAAACATAATTAAGTCTTATTATACATCTTTCCCTTGACATTTTTCAACTTGAGCAAGGCCTGATGTAAACATAGACAGATGTCCATAATCATAATAGTAGGAGATTTTTTTCTTAACTCTTAGGGAGAATATCTTAACCTTATGACATATTACCATTGATGATTATGCCCTATTGAACCATATCCTATGTCTCTTCTAGATTATAAAACTTCCTCCTTTCTGCAAGCATGAGTGCCTTTCCCACTCTTTCCAGATACCCTGACCTTCATTTCCTATCATGGGCTCACTTAGGCCTCAGGCCAAGAAAAGACTTTAGTAGGTTGCAATATTTCCAAACCCCAAGGTCAAACTTCATAGCATTGAAATTCTTGCACAGTAGGAAATATGGGTTGTGGGGAAAGGTCAAGGAGAGTTTATTGATTCTCAGAAAATAATTTGTACACAGATGCTTGACTTTCATTTTACTCAATTACAGTACTTACTCAAGAGGCAAACTTGTTAATAAATCAAACTCATGGGACTGTTCCTGGAGGACAGATTGTATTTTGGGGTTCGACAAAAGGTCTAGTAAGTGGAGAGCTGTAGTGTTATTTAGTCTTAATCCTGCTGTTGTAAACCTCTCTTCTGCTGTTTTGCCAGTCTCCCTTCTTGCTTCCTCATATAACCATTCTCTAAATTAAGAAAACAATTGCTGTGAAAAGAAAGGGATTTTTTTTTGGAGGAATAAATTTTGTTATGTAATTGGCTGAAGAGCATGAATTATTTTAACATCAGTATTAGTGATGTTTAAATTGCTGATCCCATTCTCAAAGTCACTTTCTCAAATTAAGAAATTTAACACAAGTGGGTTGACTTAGTAGATTTTTCCTTGATTTCCAGGTATTAGATATTTTTACTTAAAATACTGAATACAACCACCATCCATAGATCTTTTGATAGCATATTTTATTGAAGAACATCTAGTATAGAATGTGGTGATTAGGAGTGTGCACATGAGAGTCAGGGGGAAAAATGTACATAAACAGGGGCAAAAAAACAAAAAAACAAAAAAACAAAAAAACACCTCTGGAGCCAGACTGCCTTGTTGAAATGCCAATGCTACCACTTACTGAGTAAACTTGAGCAAATTACTCAACATTTCTGTGCTTCAGTTTTGCTATTTATGGGAATCATAATAAACCTATGTTTCAGGGCTGTCATTAAATGATTAAATGAGTTACTACATTTATGGGTTTAAGATGACATTTAGGACACTATAAGCACTCAATAAATATTAGCTGTTATTTTTAACTTATGAATTTTTAGATAATTTAGTGCATAGTTTTCTCTGCTTCTTGAATTATACCTTGAATGCATGCCATTGACCTAGATGGGACCTTTGGATTGAAACTCACCTTATCAAACTGAAGGTCTACTACAGGCTTAATCATTAAGTTCAACTGATTAAAACAGAAACAGAAACATTTCTAAGAATTGTTATATCTTCCTGCATTAAAAAAAATTATATTATGCTACACCATCAGGGAAAATTTTATTAAAATATTTAATCAGTTTATTGAAATATGTAACCAGGTATTTCATACAGAACAACTTCTACCTTAGGTAAAAACTATGTATATTTTGTTTACATTTTTTAGGTTTCTTTTCACAATAGAATAAACTTTCCTAAATATTGTCCTCTCATTTAAGAGGAATCTTTATTCTCATCCAAATATTTCAAATTCATGGTCTGGGACAAATGACAGATGCCAGGATTTTAAAACCCTAAAGAATTGGAGCCAGATACTAGAGTCTCCTGCTGGAATTTCTTTGACTAAGGAAGAGCATTTTTATTCCCACACTTAATTAAACTAGACTTTTCAGAACAGATTCTAATTTAGTTTAGGAAAAGAAATGAAATTCATGTTTTCCATTTGGCATTTTTAATATTTTATGCTACTTTCTCAAGCAGCATGAAGTGTGTTACGTACGTTCTACATTTAATTTTCCATGATGTGTGGTAAAGATATTGAAAATAGGACTCATATTTCTGGAAATACTGCTTAGTATAATGTAAGAAAATGTAGAAAAATGTTAATATTATACTGGTGTTATAAAAGAAAAATAAATACTACTATTAAACACATGCCAGCGTACGAATCCTCAAGTTGAAGCTGATGCTCTCCATCCCTGTTTTCCCTGTGGTAAAGACAGCACTTGTAGGGTGGAGCTGGAGCACTTGATTAGTAACCAAAAGATCTGAGTTAACTCCACTCAGCTGTCAACTAGTTATTGATCTGGAACAAGTTACCCTTTATGTAGAATATACTCTTTATGCAGAATGTACTCTTTATATAGAATGGGGATGTTGGGCTAATGAATGTTGGCTAGTGTCATTTTTATAAGTCCATAGGTTTAAAAACTAAATGAAACAAACAAAGCACTTAATCCTTCAGGGTCTGTCTTTCTTTACTTAAAATACAGAGGCTTAAAAATACCAATACTCCCTTTGCTATATTTTGTGGGTAATTTAGGCATTTCAGGGGACAGGGTCTTGAACTGGGGGGGCAAAAGGTGTTAAAAATGGGATTGTAACAGAGGAGTGGTAGCTCAGCTTGGGCTCGATATCCTCAACCAAACTGCAAACGCCAAAGAAGCCAGTCAGCAAACATTTGTTGTACTGTCTATGCATCTGTCATTAAGCTGGGCCTGGAGACAAAACAAATAAAAATAAATAAATAGAAAAAAAAGTAAATTCTAAGGAAGGCTGTTTGGCAGTAATGAAAATAAGAACAAATTAATGGAATGGAAACAAAACAAGAATGGAGATCAACAAAACCAAAAGCTAGTTTTTTGAAAAGATGAATTTAAGACGATAAATATCCAGCGAGATTTGTCAAGACGAAAAGGTATATAAGCAACATGTGCAAAAGTAAAGCGGATCACAACACAGAGAAGCAGGATGATAGACAAGGTTTAAGGAAAAGCCAAGACAGCACGCTGACCCAGAGCCCGCATCTCTCCTTCTGGGGTTTGCGTCTTGCATCCGGGTCCCCAGCTCCCCTGCTGGGCTTATAGGGAGATTTTGCTCACCTCACTTCGCCCCGGTGGTGGCAGTGCTTACCTGGCCCTGAGGGGTGGCTGTTGGCTCGGGTGTCGGTAGGTGGCAGCACAAGGCCTCCTTGGGCCTGGAACCCTACCAGGCATGAGGACAGAGTGGGGCGGGTACATGTCACAGTCTGAAGTAGAACTCCAAGGAATGCACAGTTCCTAAATTCAGACCTGGACTTCCAGGTCCTTAGGAAGGTATGATTATCCTGGCATTAGAATCAAGCACGTAGACTTTATTTAGCAGTTTGTGAGCTTAATTTACAAGTTTTACATCTACTTTTATATAAATGGTATATGGGTCTTCATTGTACTTTGTTTCAGGCCCTGCATAGAGTTGCACTGCTGGTGAAAATACAAGTCAATACAACCCCTATAAGGGCAAGCTGGAAATAAATGTCAAAATGACAAAGGTGCACTCTTTGGCTCAGAATTGCACCTCTGGGAATTCATTCTCCATATGAATTTGTGCAATGTACAGTGCAATTTTGAGACAATTGAAAACAACATGTGTCCATCAATAAGGGGTCAGTTAGCTAAATCAGGGTTTATTATGATGGACTGTAATGCAGCTGTAAAAGAAGAGGTGGAAGTTTTCTATGAACTGCTGTGGAAAGATTTTGGACATTCATTGTAAGGTGCAACAGCAAGCTACAGAAAAGAGGATGAAAATAAGTATAGATTCATATTTGCTTGTACTGAAAAAAGAAAGATTGGAAAAAATGAATAGAAATTATTACTTGTGTATATTTATGGATGGGAGAAAGGTTATGTACTTTGAATGTTATTTTTATTTTCCAACTCTGTAAATGTATTACCTATTAAAATATATAATAAAGAAGTGATTAAAAAATCAATAAAGTCATAAGCAAATACCATGCAAATATTATCCTAGCTAATATAAAAACTTTGCCCAAGTAGCAATTTTCTAAAAAAATATAAATGACCAAATATACCCCCAAAGGAAGGAAAAAAAAACCTAAATCGAACTGTAACCATTAAAATAGTCGAATCAGGGAGCCTGGGTGGTTCAGGCATCTTGATTTTGGCTCAGGTCATGATTTCACGGTTCATGAGTTTGAGCCCTGTGTCAGGCTCTGAGCTGACAGTGCAGAGCCTGCTTGGGATTTTCTCTTTCCTTCTCTCTTTGTCCCTCCTCCCCCAAATAAAATAAATAAACTTAAAAAAAGTAGTTGAATCAATAGTAAAAACCAAACCAAAACAAAAACTGCAGCAAATGCTATGTATTGATTATCTTAGATATAATAATAGTATAAAATATGATGTAAAAGATAAACGACAATTTCAATATAGTGTTAACCTCTGGGTATGGAGAGAAAGGAATGTTGATAGAAAGGAGTAGAAGGGGTTTCAACTCTTCCTGTAAAGTTTTATTACATATTTTTTAAAAAGTCTGAAGCAAATCTGAGAGAAAGTTCCTAGCTTTTAAAACTGGCTTTGGGGTAGTGGGGGATGTTTTATACTCTGTACTTTGTGTACTTGAAATATTCTACAATTTAAAAAGATTCACATAAGGGCACCTGGGTGGCTCAGTCTGTTAAGCATTGGGCTCTTGATATTAGTTCAGGTCGTTATATCACAGTTCATGGGTTCAAGCCCTGCACTGGGTTCTGCGCTGATGGCTGGAGCGTGCTTGGGAATCTCTCTCCCCCTCTCTCTCTGCTCCTCCCCCACTCTCACGCATTCACCCTCTCTCAAAATAAATAAACAATAAATAAATATTCACACATTTCCTTGGTTACACGGAGAAGTTTGTCATATAACAATTACAATTAAATCTCTCTTGGTAGATCTTAAGCTCTTTGAGATCTGGATCCATATCTTATATTTTTATACCAATGACTTGATTTTTAGAGAAGTTTCAGGCTACAGTAAAATTCAGCAGAAAATATAGAGTTCCTATTTATTCCCTCTCGCATCACTGCTTCCCCTCCATATCTTCCTTTATTATTAATATCTTACCCTAGTGGGTTGCTTTTGTTATATAACGAATGAACCAATATTGATACATTATTAATTAAAATGCATCTTACATTAGGGTTCATTCTTTGCGTATACAAATTTGGTGGATTTGGACAAATATAATGACATGTATCCACTGTTACAGTATCATACAGAATAGTTCACTTGCCTAAAATTCCCCTTTGCTTCACCTATTCATCCTTCTCTCCCTCTCCCAACCCGCCAGTCATTTTACTGTTTCTATAGTTTTGCCTTTCTAGAATGTCATATTTAAATTTTTTTAACGTTTATTTATTTTTGAGAGTGAGAGAGACAGAGAGCATGAGTGGGGGAGGGGCAGAGAGAGAGGGAGACACAGAATCCGAAGCTGGCTCCAGGCTCTGAGCTGTCAGCACAGAGTCCAATGAGGGACTTGAACTCATGAACTGTGAGATCATGACATGAGTTGAAGTTAGATGCTTAACTGACTGAGCCACCCAGGAGCCCCTCCAGAATATCATACGTAGAATCATATAGTGTGTAGCCCTTTCAGCCCGGCTTCTTTAACTTAGCTAAAAGTATTTAAGATTCCTCCATATCTTTTGGGGGCTTCATAGCTCATTTCTCTTTATGGATGAATAATATTCCATTGTATGGATATACCACTGCTTTTTAAAAAAATCCATTTACTCGGTGATGAGTGACGAGCATTTTTTCATGTGTCTGTTAACCATCTAGATGTATTCTTTGGAAAAATGTCTGTTCATGTCTTTTGCCCATTTCTTCACTGGATTATTTGTGTTTTTTGGGGTGTTGAGTTTGGTAATTTCTTGATAGATTTTGGATACTAATCCTTTATCGAATATGTCATTTGCAAATATCATCTCCCATTCTGTCAGTTGCCTTTTAGTTTTGCTGATTGTTTCCTTTGCTGTGCAGAAGCTTTTTATCTTGATAAGGTCCCAATAGTTCATTTTTGCTTTACTTTCCCTTGCCTCTGGAAACATGTCAAGTAAGCAGTTGTTGTAGCTGAGGTCAAAGAGATTGTTGCCTGTATTCTCCTCTAGGATTTTGATGGCATCCTGTCTTATATTTAGGTCTTTCATCCATTTTGAGTTTATTTTTGTGTATGGTGTAAGAAAGTAGTCCAGGCTCATTCTTCTGCATCATTCATCATCAGGGAAATACAAATCATACATCATAACAAATTGGGATTTATTCCAGATATGCAAGGCTAGCTCAACATTTGAAAATCAATTAATGTAATTCATATCAACAGGCTAAAAAAGAAAAATCACACGATCATATCAATAAATACAGAAAAAGCATTCTACAAAATCCAACTACCATTCATGTTAAAAACTCTTAGCAAAGTGAAAATATAGGGGAACTGCATCAACTTGATACAGAACATCTACAAAAACCATAAACTCAATCTCATACTCAATGGTAAGAAATGAGATGCTTTCCCCTAAGATGAGAACATGTTATAAAGGAAGAGAAGAAGGATTGAGAATACTGTATTATGTTATAAATTTTTCTATACATTGTTGGGTTTGATTTGCTAATAATTTGTTGAGGAGTTTTGACTTTACATTCATGAGAGATATTGATATGTAATTTTCCTTTTTTGTAATGTCTTTATCTAATTTTGGTATTAGAATAATGTTGGCCTCATAGAATGAGTTAGGAAGTGTTCCTTTTGCTTCTGTTTTCTAGAAGAGAGTGTAAAACATTGATACCAGTTTTTCCTCAAGTGTTTGGTAGGATTCAGCAGTAAATCCATCTGGGGCCTGATGCCTATTGTTCTGGAAGGTTATTGATTATTGATTCAGTTTCTTTATCAATATAGGCCTATTCAGATGATCTATTTCTCCTTGTGTGAGTTCAGTAGATTGTGTCCTTCAAGGACTTGGTCCATTTCATCTAGCTTATCAAATTTGTGGGCATAGGCTATTCATAATATTTCTTTATTGTTCTTTTAATGTTCATGGGATCAGTAGTGATGACTCTTTTTCATGTCTGTTATTTGTGCCTTCTCTTTTTTTTATGGTTAGACTGTCTATAGGTTTATCAATTTGAATGATCTTTACAAATAACAAGCTTTTGGTTTCATTGATTTTGTCTATTAATTTCCTGTTTTCAACTTCATTGATTTTTGCTCTGATTTTTAATTATTTCTTTAAAAAGAACGTGAACTTAGATTAGTTGTAAATGTATACTGCAACCTCTACAGTAACCACCAATTTATTTATTTATTTATTTATTTTGAGAGAACAAGTAGGGGAGAGGGGCAGGGGCAGAGGAAGAGAGAGAAAGAACCCCAAGCAGGTTCCATGCTCAGTGCAGAGCCAGACACAGGGTTCAATCCTGTGACCCTGGGATCATGACCTAAGCCAAAATCTGGTCAGACACTCAACTGACTGAGCCACCCAGGAGCCCCCCAAAATGTATCTTTTAAGTTTATCTATTTTGAGAGAGAGAGAAAGAGAGAGTGAATGGGGGAGGGGCAGAGAGAGGCAGAGAATCCCAAGCAGGCTCCTTGGGAGCCTGACGAGGTGCTCAGTCTCACAAACCATGAGATCATGACTTGAACCCAAATCTAGGGTTGGACACTCAACTGACTGAGCCACCCAGGTTCTAAGTCCACTTTCTAATATCTCTGTGGTCTCATAAGTAGTGCCAGGACCTCATAATACAGTATTCCCAATTCCTCCTTCTCTTCCCTTACATTTTTTTCTGTCCTTTATTTCGTTTTTCCATAAACTATAATCACCTCATATGTCATTGCTATTATTATTTTGAATAAACTTATCTGTTAGATCAATTAAGAATAAAAAAACTAGGGGCGCCTGGGTGGCTCAGTCGGTTAAGTGTCTGACTTTGACTTAGGTCATGACCTCATGGTTTGTGAGTTCAAGCCTCACCTCGGGCTCTGTGCTGACAGCACAGAGCCTGGAGCCTGCTTCAGATTATGTGTCTCCCTCTCTCTCTCTGCCCCTCCCCCACTTGTACTCTGTCTCTCTCTCTCAAAAATAAACATTAAAAAAATTTTTTAAAAGATCTCTCTAGACTCTTGCAGGATAAATCTCCTTGGCTTGGTCTATAAACCCACTCATAATCCAGTCGATGTCCTGCTATTACTTCACATAGGACTAATATTCCTTATTTGTTAAACTTTGCTATGTTCCTTGGACACATCAGAACTTTCCCATTTTGTGATTTTGCACTCTGTATCCTGCCTATTTGGGGCCATCCTTTTTTATCTGGCTTTTCTAGTTTTAGTCTTAAAATCTGACTCAAATACCACCTCTTCTGGAAAGTCATCGCTGGATAAATTGCCTCTGTCCTCAACATCTCTCTTCTGTGTTCTTAAAACATGTAAAAATCTGCATGTTGACTTAGGTGCCTTATATGCCTGCCTATCTATCTATCTACTATCTATCTATCATCTATCTAATCTATATAATCGCCTGTTTCCCTCCGTAGATTCTAATGTCCTTGTTCAAAGTATTATGTCTTTTAAATGTAGCTTTTTGGTATTCATAACCTGTCATAAGTATTGTATACCCTGTGTAAATTCTCAATATATATTTTTGTTGATGATGATGTTACAAAAATACTTCTCCAGTGCTACTCAAGGTGATTGTTTTACATGTAGAAATTGAAGGCTACACATCCAAAAGGAGAAACTGATTAGCCAGTTTGTGAAGTATTCTATTATTTATTGTTTTTTTTTAGAAACATTAACCCCCACAGCAAACACCACAATAAAGTTCTGCAGGAATGGTGGAACCTGGGAAAATGGCAGATGTGTTTGTCCAGAAGAGTGGAGAGGATGGAGATGTACAATCCGTAAGTTACTTGGGATGGCACTAGGGTATGAGATTTAGGTGGCTTGTGTAAATAAGGACAACAGCAAAGTTTTTCAAATGCTTCTGTTAATGATTTAGTAACAATGGGTTTAATAATGATGGCTTTAACATGTGTTTGTAGCTTAATAGTAAAAGCTGAGTATTCTTTTTGGGCTATTTACTTGTATGTTCAATATACCTAGTATGTTTCCCAACTATCAAGTTTCTCTGTAAACTGACAGATGCTTTTCCTTCTGGTTGCACTTTCTACTTCAGGGCAATGGGTGATATGGTTTTCTCAGGTCCTTCTGGTTGGTGATATGCTATATTACCCCATTTCAAAGATCACAATTCTAATATATTTAACTTTTCTGAAACCAAGGTACATCTTCCTATCTAACTATATATGTAGATGAAGTTTTTGTCTTTTCATCCTTTCTCTTGATGAGATGTTGTAAAATTACTGGTTTTACTTCAGACTGTGCTCTCTCAGAATCAAAGTTCAAAGCTACTTCTTTTTTTAATTGAAGTATAGTTGACACACAATGTTACATTACTTTCATGTGTACAACATAGTGATTCAACAACTCTACCCATTATGCTATGTTCACCACAAGGGTAGCTACCATCTGTCACCAAACAATGCTAGTTCAGTACCATTGACTTTATTCCCTGTGCTGTACCTTTTGTCCCAGTGACTTATTTACTCCATAACTAGAAACCTGTATCTCCCACTTTCCTTCACTCATTTCACCAATTCCCCCGGCAACCCCTCTGGCAACCACTCTGTATTTATGCATCTGTTTCTGTTATTTGTTTATTCATTTCATTTATTAGATTCTACATATAAGTGAAGTAATACGATATTTTTCCTTTTCTGTCTTACTTATTTTACTTACCCTCTAGGTCCGTCCATGTTATTGCAAATGGCAAGGTCTCATTCTTTTTTATGATTAAGGTTCATATATATATATGTATATATATATATATATATGAATATTCCCAGCAAATATATATATACATATATATACGTATATATATTTCTTTATCCACTCATCTACTGACAGATAGTTAACATTACTTTCTTGTCTTGGATATTGTACATAGTGTTTCAAAGCTACATCTTCATCTACAGTATGCTTTCCAATACTCTGTACACTTTGTGCTCCCTGCTTAGGATCCAGAGCCCTAGAAATGCATTCCTACCATTTCCTGCACTCCTACAAGCCAGTATATCTCACATGATCCATGACTTTGGTCTTTTTGCTTTGACCCACATCCTCATGATGCCCTTTGGTAGTAAAGATAATAAAGATATAGGCTCTATATCTTTAATTTTCAAGATTGCAACTAATTTGATTATACTATCCTTTTTGATGTGTTAGTGATTACATCCTACCTCTACCAGATTATATATTGTGCACATTTTAACTAGAAGACATTATCTAACATACTAATTTTTCTAATGGTATTAATATTAACTCAACCAGATAAAAAAGTATGAAATTCTTGGCAGGTCAATGAGTCCTAAAGTTTTCTATTATCCTTCAAATTATACTGAATAGGTTTTGAACTTTGACTTTTATCTGGTTTGAAATTTTAAAAAGAAAATTATAATTTATGATGAAAAAAATATATTTTCTTTTCATCATAGCTTATTTCTGTGAAAGCAGTACCTCTGATGATTTAACTTTTGCCAGAATTCCGGTGGGAAAATATGGATCTTCCCAGCAAACATGTGGTGAGAACACTTTAAATGGTATGTGTTTTTCCAAACGTCTCCTCTGTGTAAGCATATTAATCGCTATACTGGATCATACCTATCATTCCTCCAACCAGTATTAAGTTCCTGGAAGAGGCATCAAAGATGGCTTTGTGGAACAGTTTTCTTCCCTTTCATGATACCAGTGTTCCAAATTTAGGATGCAATTTCACATAATTCTAATTCTCCTAAAAACTATAATATGGATCAGTTAAAAATTCCTTTTACTCCTTCTCCCATTGGTTTATTTCCCCAGTTTACTCTATGTCCTTGAATTTAATCATGTTAATATCTGCTTATGGAGTTTTATAACTTGTCTGAATATTAAACATTAGCTATAGATTTGTACCATATCTACTTTCAGACTTCATCTTTCTAGGTAGAGATGCTGTTAAGTTTGTCCACAGTTGGTAGTACTTCATCTCCTTGGTAATTTTAGTTAGCCATCTTGGAACATTCTCTAGATTCATCATACCTTTCTTGAAGCATGACAACCTTGTGTGCATAGAGACATTCCAAGAATAAAGGCACAAATAACATTTTTTAAATGTCTATGCTCCCTGATGATATCCAGGATTTTGATGACTTATTTCAATGCTGCATTGGGTAATATTTTCTGAGAGTAGCCCTTAAAAATTCATAGGTTCCTTTCCTAACAGCTTAGAACCCATTATGCTGTATAATTTCCTCTCAGTGTTTACCTGAACTTTGTTTGCATTGATTTTCCTTTGACCACTCCTCCTATCTCTCACATCTTCCTGCAGGATATCATCATTTCCTGCAGCACTGGATATCTGAATAACAGCCAATTCTAGATCATTTATGAAAATGTGTGAGAGAACTTCAGTCAGTAATAACCCTGGGGAGAATTTCACATTTTATATAGATATTTATTTTTGTTTATGTCATGCTCTTTGAAATGCTACAGTACTTATAGGTACTGGTCTTTCCCCTGTGTTTCTTTATCTTATTTATTCTAAGAGATTATGTAAACCAGTATTCCATTTGCAGAGTCCAAATTGCCTTTGCCCACATATATCGTGCCTACTCAAATCTTCATGATCCTATTCTTTACATATGTCCTTATAAGGCTAGAGCCTCTTGATTAAAAGCTCAGAAGGTGAAAGACATGGGGCTTCGTGTATTGGTACTTACTTTTTATAATGTATGTCCATGGATACTTACCGTCTTAATTTTTATATGTTTTGTTTGTGTTAAATATTTCATTATAACTTGTAAAAGAGATACAACTACAAAAAATAACTATGTGCTACCCAATCTGGAACAGTAAAAATGTCAGTAACATATGCATCAAGGGACATCACTCTTGTTTGATTTTTTTAAAATGTTTTTGGGACAAGGGAATCACCATCTTTCATTTGGTTCTTTTATTTGGTTATTTTTATTTTCTGAGCAACTATTGTGAAAAGGTTTATTTTACTTACCTTTAAATTTCAGATTGAGCCCATAAAATAATTTTAAGCATATAGATTCCAACTACTGGCAAATGTGTGTTTAGTTTTATATTAAGAATTACTTCTGAATTATTCACTTTTATACAACAAATGACCAAGATATTTTCAATGATTTTGCGTAGGTAGATTCATACTTGTAGGAGGTGATTTTATTTGTTAACAGCTTCTTAAGCTTTGTTCACAGGAGAACACTGAATTAGGGAGGCTCAGTGATAATTATAAGAAATAAACCTAATGATTCATGAGTATTGAAAGCCAACCAGGTATCAAATAGGTGCTACAATATAGTAGAACTCTTTGCCTTTCAGTTTACTCAGATTTGGATAAAGAAGGAAAGATCAATATGTAATTCATTATATAGTAGGAATTTTTCATATTGTTTCCCATCTCTTCAACCCTCATCACATCCAATTCAAAGCCCTATGTCCCTAGTTGCTGGAAGGCAAATCTTCCTTGCAGACTTCAAAGGAAGGAAATAGTTTTGAATTCCATATTTAGAAATTAAGACAAGTGATATCTGCCTTTAAGATTCCTGTAGTAACTGGCTGATTCACTTTTCCATTCCTGTATATCAAACTACCCCAAATTTTGTGGCTTAAAAGAATTAATGATTTAGATTTTTCATAGTTCTGTGGGTTCATTGTGGCAGCTGGAGTCCTAAATGGCAAGACTGAAGGGCCTCAGTTCTCTTCCACATAGCCTCTTGTTCTCTAGTAGATTGGAGCTGCTTCCTTATTCAACAGTCTCAGGACAGTGTTCCAAGGGGGTGAAGGCTGAAACTTCATCTTCTTGAGGCCAGGTTCTGGAGCTCTCACAGAACATTCTCTTGGTCAACGCCAGTTGTAAGTCCAGGCTCAATTCAGGAAAAGGAGGAATAGACTCCACCTTTTGGTGGGAAAAGCAGCTAAATCACACTGAGATGGAGGTGTGTATAGGGGCAGATTGTTGCTAGTGGCCATATTTGCAAACACTTGTTTTGTTTTGTTTTGTTTGCTTCTTTTTATTAAAGTGGGCTATCCAATAGCTACTCGGATGTGCAGTATTTCTATATATGGAGAAATAGTATTAGAAAATGTGACAAAAGGAAATTGCGATGAAAATCTGGAAACCCTGGAAAACAAGGTATGCCCTATGGTCCATGTTCTGGGTAACTGGAAAAAGTTTGGATTCTGTATACTCTCTGTTCTTTAGATACCTGATGGTCAGATCTATGCTTTTTAAACATTTTAAAAAATTTTATTGTTATTATTTTTTAATTTTGTTTTTACTTTTGAGAGAGAGATTGCAAGCGGGGGAGGGGCAGAGAGATAGATTGAGAGAGAAAGGGAGACACAGAATCTGAAGCAGGCTCCAGGCTCTGAGCTGTCAGGACAGAGCCCGATGCAGGGCTTGAACTCATGAACCGTGAGATCATGACCTGAGCCGAAGTTGGACACTTAACTGACTGAGCCATTCAGGAGCCCCTGAATCAATGCTTTTAAAACTGTCAAATTAGAAAAAGCAAAAACTGGGGTTCCTGGGTGGCTCAGTCAGTTAAGGCTTCAGCTCAGGTCATGATCTCAAGGCTCGTGAGTTAGAGCCCTGCATTGGGCTCTGTACTGTGACAACTCAGAACTGGAGCCTGCTTCTGATTCTGTGTCTCCCTCTCTCTCTCTGCCCCTCTCCTGCTTGCACTCTGTCTCTCTCAAAATTAAGAAACATAGAAAAAAGAAGTAACAAAAACTGGTAATTAAAGCCACTCTTTTTTTTTTTTGAAGATGACACCTGTTTGTGAAAAAGGACAGTTGTACATGGGTTCAGCAAATTTTAGTGAATGATAATCTGTAACATATTTTAAATGGCCTCATCTTTTTAGATCAGTGGTAAAGTATTGACTGAAAATAGATCACTGGTATCTGAAACCAAAAGGAAGGTATTTTGATGGTCAACTTTATTAGAATAAAGAGAAAAAAGAAGAAAAAAAAAAACTATGATCAAACACCTTTTGAGACAGGAAACCCCAGACCCTAATGCTGGTCTCAGGGCTGTACCCATGAGCAGGTGAAGTGGGAATTACATAGACTAGATGTTTTATTCATGAAGATTAAATTATTTTGACCTAATACATACCTAAATGCAATTGCATGGGATTGCTAATACCTGCGGCCAAGAAAGGAGAGAAGGAGGAAACTTTAAGTGGTCCAAGTGCAGGGCATGTAACATACATTATCTCATTTAGTCCTTTTGGAACCTCTGTGAGTTAGATGTTATTCTCATAGATAATTATAGTGATTATACTAATTCTTGATCACTTACTGTGTAGCAAATATTGCACTAACATTTTACATATGTTTTTAAATCACATTTAATTCTTATAACAACTATATAAATAGTTATGAATGTACCTATTTTATAGATGAGGAAACAGTGTCTTTGAGAGGTGCAGTGAACCACAGCCAAAAAATGATGGAGCTGCTTCTTATTTTGGGGCGCCTGGGTGGCTCAGTCGGTTACGCGGCCGACTTCGGCTCAGGTCATGATCTCACAGTCTGTGAGTTCGAGCCCCGCGTTGGGCTCTGTGCTGACAGCTCAGAGCCTGGAGCCCGCTTCAGATTCTGTGTCTCCCTCTCTCTCTGCCCCTCCCCTGCTCATGCTCTGTCTCTCTCTGTTGCAAAAATAAATAAAAACATTATAAAAAAAATTTTAAAGTCCACACTGTCCCACACTGGCTCCCTAACTGTAGATGGGCAGGGTTGAAGGTAAAGATGGGGATGGAAGTGGAATGTGGAGATGGCTGCCAGCCACGTAGTTTGTGTGAACTACACAGGCTGGGGAAAGACTTCATGTTCCAGAGTTTGACTAGCCAGTTTTTGGCTCTCAGCTCTGACATTTTAAGCTGCATGGACTTTGGGTGAACTCCCTTCCCTCTTCAGACTTTTAAACAGGGAGAAGGATGCCCTACTCACAGTGTTGTTTTGTGTATTAAATGTGATAACATCTATAAAAACATCCAGCAAAATGCCTGCACAGAGCAGGGACCTAGCTATTGAATGAGAGCTTTCTTTGTTTTGTCTACTGATTGGATATTATTTTCAACTGTTCCCAAAGTATGAATGGCCTGTGACCTTGGTTTGATTTTTGAAATGATGCTGCCATCTAGTGAAAACTAACACACATGCTCACATTAACACCTGGCTCTACCAAAGACAATATGGATTAACATGTTTTATAGTCTCACAACACCAGAGCCAGGAGACTGATCGGTACCTGGAGATATGGTCGAGGTCAGTGTCTCCCAAACTGTCTTTGCTGAAAAGCTAGTTAAAATTTTTTTTTTTTTACATTTATTTATTTTTTGAGAGACATAGAGAGGCAGAGCACAAGTTGGGAGGGGCAGAGAGAGAAGGAGACACAGAATCTGAAGCAGGCTCCAGGCTCCAAGCTGTCAGCACAGAGCCGGATGCAGGGCTTGAACTCACAAACTGTGAGATCATGACCTGAGCCGAAGTTGGATGCACAACTGACTGAGCCACCAGGCACCCCTTGGAAAGGTAGTTTTAAAAATTTCCAACTCCTGGGGCGCCTGGGTGGCGCAGTCGGTTAAGCGTCCGACTTCAGCCAGGTCACGATCTCGCGGTCCATGAGTTCGAGCCCCGCGTCGGGCCCTGGGCTGATGGCTCAGAGCCTGGAGCCTGTTTCCGATTCTGTGTCTCCCTCTCTCTCTGCCCCTCCCCCGTTCATGCTCTATCTCTCTCTGTCCCAAAAATAAATAAACGTTCAAAAAAAAAAAGAAAATTAAAACAAACAAAAAAAAATTTCCAACTCCTTGCTGACCAATAATTTTGTAAAATGTAATAAAAATGAATTACTAGGAAAATTGGATAAAAAAGATATGAAAAATACAGATTATTTTTTCTCTTCTAAAAGAGTTTTAAATTATTTCTTTACTTATATTTTATTGAAGTGTAATTGACATACAGTGTTACATTCGTTTCAGGTGTACAACATAGTGATTAGAACAAGTCTCTATGTTATGCTATGCTCATGCAAGTGTGGCTCCCATCTGAATACAAATCATTGAAAAAAATCATTAGATTCAATAACATGCAATTGTTGTAGAAGTTTCTGACCAGTAACTCTCAGTTTCTGTGCTTACCTTCCCTATGGACCCTATAACAGTGAACCATTTGGTTCATGGTTTCCACCTTGAGTAGCATTGCTTTCCCTAAGGCAGCCTGTCTTAGTTCATTAATCCTGGCAGATAGTAAAGGCTGGAAAAACCACCAGCCTGCGTGTACTTTGTCCTTTTCACAAGTAGAGAAACAAACATGAAGAACCAAGTGGATGTGATATTCAGGAGATTGAGGGTCAGCTGAATTCCAGTTTATTCACCTGCAATTGCTTGCAAAGTATTTGGACATAGTTGTATAAATCTGGCTGTTTTGTTTTGTTTTGTTTTTAACAGATAGTCAATATGGCAGCACAGTTAGAGAACATTTCTAGTGAAACTCAGATTTTAACATCTAATGTCAGTAAAATGACTCCTGAGAACATCACTTCTGCTGCTAGAGTGGTCGGACAGATCTTCAACACATCCAGAAATGCTTCCTGTGAGGTAAAACTCACAAGGTTTTAAAAGGGGGGAGGGGAAGAAAAAAAAAGACATGGAAAGACAGACAAAACTAGAAATCCCTTTACTTAGTTCAATAGTAAGTATAATTATACTAAATATCGTGGGCTGTGATGTTTTCATAGTCAGAACCCTGCACTCTTATTTTGTTTCTGCTTCTGGATCCAAGCATCTGCTTTTGTGTTCTCGGGGTGGGGTAGAGTTTCTGTGAAAGACCTTGCTTTGAGGGGAAATTCAGAAGCCTAAGCTTCCCAATTGACTCAATTTAAATTTCCATCATGCTTTATCTTTATTCTCTCTGCCATCTAAAACTAAACCTTCAATTTTGAAAAACACTTGCCTCTGGATTACCATACCAGTGGTGCCACATGATTCTGCAATAATTCATGATAATGATGATGTATGATGTATGTCTTCTATGATGATGGTTTGGTCCCTTGTTCCTGGCAGGCAAAAGACACTGCTGTATCTACAGTGAGTCAACTTCTAAGTGTCAGTGAAGATGTTTTTCAAAAAACTCCAGATGCTCCTAATAATGATGACGCTTTCACAACGTAAGCACAATTCCAATTGGGAAAGAAAACATTACAAAGTGCTGTGTACCATTAAGACAGGTGTTTTTGTTTCTCTCATGGATGCACTAACTAGCTGATTCCTAGAGAATGAAGACTGAAGCCTTGGCTTTCCACCTGATCTTCATGTACTAGACAGGGTGGTATATGTTAACTCTTGGTTCCAGGGGTGTCTCTGGCCTAGGATATAGAGAGCAACTAGGATGATTTAGATTAGACTTCTTTTCCCGGCCTTAGCTGGGCATGGCCGAGGGTCAACCTGCATGCGCAATAGGAGCTCTTCCAACTCTTTTCTCAGCATAGAGCTGAAAGGAACAACATAACTTTGCGGGACAAAGCTCCCTACCCACAACTCAGCTATCCTTGAGATACTGGTGTATTTTGGTTAAGCTTTCTTAAGCTTTCCCAAGACTACATTGAAAAAAAAAAAAAAGAATCCAACTCTACCTACTTTCTCTATTTTTGATTCCAGTGGGTTGGCATAGTTTTGGTTGTTTATTTATAATAAAACTCATGTACTTTATTATAAAGTTCCCTCACTATGATTCATTATGGTTTTATCTTATACACAGTTTTTTTGAGTTTTAAAAAATTTAAGTAAATATGCATGCTCATTGTAGAAAAATAAGAAAATATATAGATGAGCAAAATTTTATTTTATTTTATTTTTACTTAAAATTTTTTTAATATCCACTTATTTTTGAGAGAGAGAGAGAGAGAAAGAGAGAGAGCAGGGGAGGAGCAGAGAGAGAGGGAGACACAGAATCTGAAGCAGGCTCCAGGCTTCAAGCTGACTGTCAGCACAGAGCCCAACATGGGGCTCAAACCCATGAACTGTGAGATCATGACCTGAGCTGAAATCGGATGCTTAACCAACTGGGTCTGAGCCACCCAGACACCCCTAGATGAGCAAAATTCTAAAAATTGTCCCACCTTTATTAACTTGAGGGTATGTATTCTTCCAGATGTTTTCCTCTGTATGTGTGTATGTTTGTATCATATTACATACTTTACAGATTTATAGCCTGTTTTTGTCATTTAATACTCCATGAATATCTTTTTAATATAAATATCTATACATTTATATCATAAATTTTTATTTTATTATTTTTATTTTTGAGACAGCATGCACAAATGGGGAAGAAGGGCACAGAGACTGAGAGAGAGAGAGAGAGAGAAACTTAAGCAGACTCCATGTTGCTCATTCTCATGAACCATGAGATCATGACCTGAGCAAAAATCAAGAGTCAGATGTTCAACTGACTGAGTCTCCCAGGTGCCCCTGCATCATAAATTTTAGATACTGCAAAATATGAGTGAACTTTAAGCAATTCCTGCTGAGGGACATTTTGATTACTTCAAGTCTTTTAAAACTTTGAGCAATCAACATTCTTATACACAATCTCTGTTTGCAAGGCCCATTATTTTTTTTAGGAGAAAGTCCTGGAAGAACTTACCAGTTTTCTAATTTTTACAGTGTTGAGCCCTCAAAGTAGAAAAAGTACAAAAGCATGAAATGCATAGTACATTCACAAGTTATAATTCTGAGACCTGGTTGTCATTTCAGCAGTTCAACTGGTGTATTTTATGACTTCAAATTTCAGTAGGAGTCTAGGCCCTTCCAACTGGGAGTGTGGAGATTCCCATTTTTCCTGAAGTTGGAGAAGAAAGTGGCCATAGCACTCAGAGTCTATGTTGAGTGATCATGGATCCAAGAGCTGGAGCGGGCTCCCTCCAGACCTGGAGGCTCTGTGTTTGCAGTCTTGCTAGGCAGAGAGGAGAAGAGTGGATGTTTCTGGTGAGAAAGTTGAGGAGACAGCAACTATGAGATTTGGCTGAGAAAGTCATACATCATGATACAGATGAAAGTACTGTCCTGACAATAAGTAATTATGAATTTTACTGGCTTAAGACATGGAGAATCAATTGTGTGTATTTATGTGTAATATCCAAATGGCTTCAGAGGAGGTGGTTAGAGGATAAAAATTTTAAATATGGGACACACTGAAACATGAAATGTAACCATACTCATAGTAATTCTTCCCATTCAGCATTTCTAGTCTACTTACTTTTTCTAATCCCATTGTGAAAGCTGACCCTCTCCCATGTGATCTTGTATATAAGCCCTTGTGGACTCAGGTCCTTATTCACTCAGATAAGGCTGTTGCCTCAGCCTCCAGGCCCCAGCCTCCCACACTTATTACTCCTCAAGAGCTGCCAACAGAGGTGACCTCTAATACTCTCTCTGGGGAAGGAAACTAATTCCTTCCAAACTCTGTCCCCTCAACCTGGGCCTACACACAGGGTCTCCTGACAGATACCAGGCTTCAGTTACTCATCTCCCTTTGACTTCTACCTTCTTTCACTTACAGTTTCTGGTTTGCATCCCTAAGCTACTGGACTCCCCTTCTCAACTTATGGAGAGAAGCGGACAGTGTGAGACTAAAACTCCTTAAGTGGAGAAGGGGAGACTGGTGAAGTTCTCTAACATCCATTCATCCATTCTCTTGGTCTGAGTTGGGAGGAGCCTGGACAAAGTCTCTGCTGTTAAGGGCACCCTGCTACAATCAGTGAATCTAAGACTTCATTTTTCCATTTTGACCATGTGCTGCAAAGACTGACCCATAACCCTGGAACTCTGCCCTCAAATTCAAGCCCATAATTGTCCTTGTTTACCTATTTTTGGGAATGGAAAACTGCTTCCCTAATACTGACCACTTTGTACATTTACATTTCACATTTTTATTTGCAATCTTGTTCCAACCAGCCTTCTTTGGTTAAAAGATCCTCACTTAGATTATTTTGACCAGAGATTTATTGTAAAGAAGCTTATGGAATCTCATGGGAACCTAAGAACAGTACCATAATATGGCGGGACTTTATGGATCCTGGAGTAAGGGGGTGGCAGGGCATCCAAGGCAGTTTTGAAGGTCCCATTAAAGGAGTTTGTGGGCCTTCCTTCTGGGAGAATATAATGGTTATGGCGACAGACTTTGGAGTCAAATAGTCCTGGGTTCAATCTTAGCATTGTTATTTAGTAGGTCCATGATTTTGGCCAAATTCATATCTTTTGGAAAAGCCTCAGATTCTTCAGTATAATATGGGAGTAACTGTGGGACTCACTTCAGTAAGATTCTTGTGAGGCTTAACTGAGATAATATATGTAAATAACTAGCACGATACCTGACTTATACACATTAAGTCTTGAAAAAAAAAAACAAAAAACATTGGCAGTTGTCTTTATAATTAATATGACTCAGTAAACATGTATGTTTCATTTTTACTTCTAGTTTCTGCTCTGTCATAAATTGACCCTGTTGTTCATAACATTGGGGAAATAGTTTAAAACAGAATCTTTTCCCAACCCAGAAATGCTCTCCACAAAGACAGTAGAGAAAGAAAACACTCTTTATTGCATAAGCATTAAAGCAGAATGTGATGTGTATCATAGGCAAACACTAAGAGATTGCAGATAGAAAGGAGTCTCACTGCTTTATATAGCCAACCAGATATATCCCATTACATACAAGTTTTCAGGTAATCAATAACCAATCCTCAATTAAGAGAACTTAACAGCACTATTTGTCACACATAGTTCATCCTAGGTTAACCTGGTAATTGAGGTGACCATTTGTATTAGCTAACTGACTTTATTCAGAGGAAGAACAAACTTCACATATCTTTATGACAGGAGGTAGCTTTGCAACTTGGAGCAAGGTACCCACCCACTAAAATTAGGCTCCTACCCTCCACAGAAACTGGAAAATAGGGGCGCTAACTTCCTTGATGTTTACATTTCAAAAAGATGGCTTCCATGTCCTTGCAAAAGACATTCCTAGGTCATAAATTGACAAAATGCCCATCTAGCTTTCTTCTTTTCTTTTTTTTTTTATTTTTTAATGTTTATTTATTTTTGAGAGAAAGAGAGTGAGAGAGACAGAGTATGAGCAGGGGAGGGACAGAAAGAGAGGGAGACACAGAATCTGAAGCAGGCTTCAGGCTCTGAACCATCAGCACAGAGCAAGATGCAGGGCTTGAACCCACAAACTGTGAGATTATGACCTGAGCTGAAGTCAGATGCTTAACCGACTGAGCCACCCAGACGCCCTGCCATCTAGCTTACAAAAGAATTTATTTATATTTCAAAGAGAGGAGAAAGTACTTACAAAGTACTTTACAAAGTAAATGCTCACAGGAAAAGGAAGAGAGAGAAATTTCTTCTCTTATTTTCAACAGGAAAGTTAAGTCTCTTATTTTTTTTTAAAATGTTTATTTATTTTTGAGACAGAGAAAGACAGAGCATGAATGGGGGAGGGTCAGAGAGAGAGGGAGACATACAATCTGAAACAGGCTCTGGACTCTGAGCTGTCAGCACAGAGCCCGACGTGGGGCTCGAACTCACGGACCGCGAGATCATGACCTGAGCCGAAGTTGGATGCTCAACCAACTGAGCCACCCAGGCGCCCCAAGTCTCTTATTTTTAATTTGTATTTGTCTTTACAATGACAGAATGACCTCTCTGGTCCCCTCTAAACCATGGTTGTCCTGATATGACTATGACACTAACTTGAAAATTCCTGGGTGAAAGAATCTGATTGCTTCTTCTAGTCATTTGTGCTGGTTTTGGTCAGCCTCTGTGTTGGGTACCCTGAGGCAGAGCATGCATCTCTAATATAATCAGCGATGGCAAGAGGAGGGAAGAATCACATGGAAGAAAAATACAGCCTTGAAAGTGGCTGTGACTAGAGCAACGCTTGAAAAGTGGTTACGGACCCTGCAGTCACTGCCATATATCTAGTACATTGTTCCCTTTAGCCTTCAAATGCCTGAGGGAGCACCTCTTGCTATCTCCAGTGTTTCATAGGGTACTGACCTCTTAGTAGGTGCTCAACAGATATTGTTTGGTTGACAAATGTACAAAATATGCTCTTAGAAGATTAGAATTTTGTTAGGCATTCCTTCTGTTGAAAGCAGCTCTGGAGTATAACTGTTATTCTTTACATGGAGTATGGTTGTTATTCTTTATTCTTTAGTGTGAATTGCTAAAAATTCATAAAATGGAGTTATGAATAGAAAACATTTAAAACAGAGAAAGCAACTCAAATAGTTCCATATGAATGATTGTCACATTCTCTTTATAAAAACAATCTTTAATTATTTTGAAGTTTATTTCTTTATTATGTCACTTGGGGAAGGGAAAAATACTTTAGTGGACAAAATAAAAATTTAGAATATGGAACAACTACATTTTAATGAAATCCCTTCTTTCTAGGAAAACTAGATTGAACCATTTATCTTAGATATAGAGATTTTGTTTTGTCAAGTACAGAAATAGTACAAATATTTCTTAAAGCAAACAAGGAAAAGAAAAGGTCTTATGACTTTTCTTGGAGAACACCAAATTGACAGGTTCTCCCCACTCCCTCCAACTTTCTATCTAATCTGTCTTTGAAGTTATCCAAAGTAGAAAAGAATATAGTGGAAACCTGCAATGTTTAGTTAATAACTGAGGCTGTGAGCTCAAAGATGTACTCTTACATGGTTCCAAATGAATTGTTGCCTCTGGAACCACCAACTCACAAGAGATGCTTGAGACCTGAAGGGGTTCACGTGAGAGAAGAGAAGGGAGTTGAATAAGTGGAAATTGATTCTCACCACTGTAGAAGCAAGAAGCACATGTCCGGTCAATGATGGGTAGCAACACCACCCTTTTGTGAAGAGCAGCACAATAAAGATTATTTCTATGGGGAAATTTGTCTTTCTTGAGTTCCAGCTGTCTGGAATCTATATACAGGGTATCTTTCAGGGGAGAGAGTCCACCAGAACTTTAGAAAAATTATATGTAACAAAGAAAGACTCTGGTGAAGAAAATAAATTATTTTAAGTTGATTGTGCCATTGTGTGATCACATGAGTTCTGTGGTCATGCCTTTCTACTGGAATGTGGGAGAGAACACATACCACTGATTTTTATGACAAATCTATAGAATATTATGTTGTTATGTTTTATTCTATACAGGCTTATTCAACAAATGGAGAGTTATTCCTTGTCTTTGAAAAACAATTCAGTGGTGAAACCTAATGTAGCAGTACAGACTGTTTCATTCTCTACAAAAAGCACTGTGCTCTTCTCTGTGAAGAAAGGTGAGGTGTTTATCTCATGTACTTATGATAGCAGAGAGCATTCTGCTATCAACCATGAACAATGCCCTATTTGTGAAAATGTTGACTTAAAATTCTACTTTTCTCCCTCTCACAGGAGATAGTGATTCTTTTATTTCTGGTTCCATAACTGTGGACACAAATGTGAGCAACCCTAATCCAGATGCAGAGACTGAACTTCAAATTTTGCTCAATACCTCAAAAAGTAGGTCTCAAACTTTGTTTCAGTAAAAAATACCCTCAAATTTATGGAATTAGTAACTTAAAATCCACTGAGTGAAAAATAATGTTTAATTAGTTTCATACTGAGTAATTTGCATTTGAGTTCATTTGAGCTCTGACAAATTATGGTAATCTCTACTATTCTGGATGATAGAGATGATTTCTTTCTCTCTTTTTTTTTTTTCTTCAAAAGCCTTGGAGCAGAGTTGAAATACTCTGATCATGGACACAGATCTTTTTTTCTAACAAAAATCTAGCTAATGCAGGTCTGTTTTACACTTAAAAATACATTTAAAAATATTCGGTCACAAATTCTGCCCATATTTACTAGTGGCATGGCATTTACAGGCACGGATTCATCCTATGGGCCTGCCTCAGGATATTTTATGTAACTGACACAGTCACCTTCTTGTGGCAACAGATTTTAGCTATCTCCACTACTATGGTACTTACCCTATCATCTTGCATACGGCCCTTCAGGAATTTTTATGTCTAACGTGAAATGTTGGTACTTTTCAAAGTCTAAAAAAAGTGATTATTTTGACAATAACAATAAGCAAAATAGGCACACGCATTGCTTTATTCTCTCCCCAAATAAAAAAAATCTGATACTAGAAAGTATACATTTTAGAATTAATAATGGCATTACTAAAGAAGAAGCGGGTATTATTCATGTGTCTGGCATGCTGTGGAAGTTTGCTTCCATTTGCTTTGGATACATGCTTTGTGAAGGAGAGACTAAATCTAAGTCTTTTTTGTTCTTTCTGTGTTTTTCTTTTAATTAAAGAATATTTCATGCATATAGAAAAGTACAGAAAATAATGTAAGCACACCTATGTACCCACGAACAAGGCAAACTGATGTCAAATTTTGCTATGTTTGCTTCAGACCCCCTAAAAAAAAAGAAGATATTACAGCTGCACCTGAAGTTCTGTGCCCTATCTTTTCCCATCTCTCCTCCCCAGAAATAACATCTATCTGAAGTTGGTACGCTTCATTTTTATGTTTGTCTTTAAACTTGTGCTACATATTTATATATCCATACATAAAATAGTCTATTTTGCAGGTGTTTAAAATATTTACATAAGTGGTATCATGTTGTATGGAACTTGCTTTTTTAAATTTTAATTTAATTAATTTTTTTTGGAACTTGCTTTTTTTGAAAACTAAACATCTCTTTTTTTTTTAATTTTTTTTTCAACGTTTATTTATTTTTGGGACAGAGAGAGACAGAGCATGAACAGGGGAGGGGCAGAGAGAGAGGGAGACACAGAATCAGAAACAGGCTCCAGGCTCTGAGCCATCAGCCCAGAGCCTGACGCGGGGCTCGAACTCACGGACTGCGAGATCGTGACCTGGCTGAAGTCGGACACTTAACCGACTGCACCACCCAGGCGCCCCACTAAACATCTCTTTTTGGAGATTTATTCATATGTTATCTTAACTTTTGCCTATCTGATAAATATGTTACGAGTATTTTTATATTCTTTTTGCAGCTTTGAAGTTCAATGATACGTTAGATTTTTTTCCTTCCTTTACTTGAACATCTTTTCATGTGTTATTAGACATTCTGATTTTCTACTCTGTGACTTGCCTATTCAAACACTATGATCATTTCTCTACTGGCTTTTTGTTTGTCTTTTTCTTATGGGTCATTAGAAGTTCTTTGTGTATTCTGAACACAAAGTTATATATTTGTTATATATAAGTCACAAATATCTTTCCTCCAGTCTGTAGCAATGACATGGATGGAACTAGAGTGTATTATGCTAAGCAAAATAAGTCAGTCAGAGAAAGACAAATGCCATATGATGTCACTCATATGTGGAACTTAAGAAACAAAACATAGAGGAAGGGAATAAAAAAAGAGAGAGAGGGAGGCAAACCATAAGAGACTCTTAACTACAGAGAACAATCTGAGAGTCGATGGAGGTGAGGTGGGTGGAGGGATGGGCTAAATGGGTATTAAGGAGGGCATTTGTTATGATAAGCACTGGCTGTTATACGTAACTGATGAATTACTAAATTCTACTCCTGAAACCAATATTACATTATATGTTAACTAACTAGATTTTAAATAAAAACTTGAAAGAAAAAACTGTCAAGAAGGTATATCCAGAAATACAGATATTTAAAAAAATTATAGGTAAATAGAATTTCTTCTAGTGAATCTGAAGATCTAGTTGAAAGTGATTGTTTTGTAATAAATGAGCAAAATACTGTAGGAATGAGGAGAGGGGTAAGCAAGAATTTTCATTTTTTAGTTTATATATTTCTATAGATTTGACCTTTAAATCAACCATGTCATTCTTTTATAAAAAACAATAATAATGAAAAGAAGCCTTACTGAATTTTTAGGGTTAACTTTGTTGTCTAGTGTTGAGAAGGAACAATTTGGTAAGGTCAATGTGCCATGTAAAAACTCTGTAAACCAATGTCTTTATTTCTGGGTAGAGGATAGAACAACATGGCTGGCTGTGGAGGACATTTTAGGAGTCGTCAGGACATTGTCTGCCTATTTATGCAATCACACTGAATATGCTGGCTCACTGCCAGGGTTTTAGTTTTCCCGATATCACTAGTAAAAGCAGAGTTTAGAAAATTATTTCAGTCTAAAATGTGTAATTATTTTTGTTGCTTCTGTTTTAAATATGACAACAGTTGTACAAAGTGTTAAGAGGCATTTCTCAGGTTGTTCTGTTTGACCACTGCCATGGTCAGCCTCCATACAAAAACCCTCTGCTGTGGCCATGCTTTTCTAGGGCCTCTGAGGAATAGCTGACCGCTTTTTCCAGCCCCCTGAAGAAATGTGTCACAATAGCCTTTTAGCCTCGGGAAAGACCTGTGATCATCATGAAGTAGTCAATAGTTCAAGAGATGATGGAAAGTATCTGGCTCCACTGAAACAATCCCTAATATGTGCAACGTGGGCTCCTGGCTCTGTGGCTGAATAGACTGGTTTCTGCTCAGTCCCTTTTAACAGGACACAGAACTCACAGACCACTTTTCTAGGCACAGCTGCCTCCATATTCGCTCACTGTTTCTGGTCTGATGTCTTTTTTTTTTTTTTAATTTTTTTTTTCCAACGTTTATTTATTTTGGGGACAGAGAGAGACAGAGCATGAATGGGGGAGGGGCAGAGAGAGAGGGAGACACAGAATCGGAAACAGGCTCCAGGCTCTGAGCCATCAGCCCAGAGCCTGACGCGGGGCTCGAACTCACGGACCGCGAGATCATGACCTGGCTGAAGTCGGACGCTTAACCGACTGCGCCACCCAGGCGCCCCTGGTCTGATGTCTTAACAGTGGGTAAAGAGACATGGCTTTAGGCTACCTGAATGTCATGTTCACTCTTGCTGCATAGAAAGCAAGATGTTATTTTTATACATGAGATCGTCACAATACCTCCTTGAGGTGGATTAGGTAGAAACTTTTGTCCCTATTTAGAAGGTAAGGAATCTGAAACTCAGGAAAAAAAATTAACGTGAGTGGAATGGCAAGCCACAGGTTATATATGTTAATTACATATTGCAATTGAAGAAAGATTCAGCCAGCAAACCATTTTTACTGTACTTTACTCAAAGATAAGCAGCCATGCAGTTGAACAATGACATGGGACTTTGTTTTTTGTTTGCCCTTAGGTTCATTTGTTGATTTTAGTTTTTATTTATTTTTTTTCTTCACAGGTAACACAAAATGTGGCTTTATAGTGTATCAAAACAGCAAGTTTTTCCGATCAAAAATTTTTAAACCTAAATCAAATTTTAGTCAAAAAATTATCTCAGGCAAAACTGATGACACAAAAAAAGATCAGAGAACTTCTGTTGAAATTGTCTTTAACCCAAGGGTGAGTTTTCCCACTAACAACAAAAAAAATTCTGTCCACTTTTGATTACAAAAGCAGGGTTGGTTGGGCAAAAGAAATCTACAGAAAAACCCTTTATTTTTTTAAGTTTTTGTTTAAATTCCTGTTAGTTAACATACAGTGTAACATTAGTTTCATGTGTATAATATAGTTATTTCACAGGAAAATTCTGTGGAAGATTCCTTGAAAATATTCATTTATACCTTCTCCCACCTATGTTTTTGTCAGGCTAGCTAAATGCAAAATGAACTAATTTGAATTTCATATCCTTTTCCCTCCTCCCTAATCTATAATGAAGATGTTACACTTAGTACATACCTAATTGATTTCTAATATGCTTATCTTCTTCTATTTGATTTTTTTCTACCTGGTTAAGTATTTAAAAAGAAATTAGTTGTAATTGTTTCAATTTACAGTATGATCCAAAAACGTTCCAAATTCATTCCTATGCCTGTGTCTATTGGAATTTTATAAAAAAGGATTGGGACACAAATGGCTGTCACAAACGGAGGGGCGCTGATGAATTCTTGTACTGCCACTGCAACCATACTACGAATTTTGCTGTATTAATGGTAAGGATGTACACAGTAATCTCTTTCGGGCCAAGAATTTTCCTTATACACAGCTCTGGTATATACTAAGTTGGAGATACCTTTGGGGCTTATTTTGCATAGAAATTCAACCTAGATTACATGGAAAAACAGGGAATGGAGTGATGACTTAAAAAGGAAGTTCTGGTAAAAACAAGTAAATAGAGCTTTTTACAGTATGGTCTCAGGGTGGGTGAGTTCAGCACTGTGCATTTATTAGTGAGAAGGGAGCCCATATGCAAAAGAGGAGCTGACAGACTCCATTCAACTAACTCACATGTGAAACTTGAAGTTGTTATAGCCAGAGGTAAGGCTGTATAGTCTGTGTCGAGGGTGGGTTTAATGCATACTTGACTATGGGTGGGCAGTTTAAATAAGTTACTCAAAGCTTTTTCCACTGGAATAATCTACGTTGCTAAGTTTATGCTAGAAGATAAAAGAGGAAAAACTCTTGAATTTATCCAATTTGTTCCATAGTTCCTTTATGTATTCCTTAAAGCTTAAAAGCAATTTTTTAAAAATATGAATATAGTTGACACCCAATGTTACATTAGTTTCAGGTGTACAGCATAGTGATTCGACACGTTTCTACATTAGGCTGTGCTCACCACAAGTGGAGCTATCATCTGTCACCTTTCAATGCTACCACAGTACCACTGACTATAGGCTTTGGCTTTTATTCCTGTAATTATTTATTCCATAACTGAAAGCCTGTATTTCTCACTCCCTTCACTCGTTTTGTTCATCCTCCATTCTCTGCCCTCTGGCAACATCAGTTTATTCTCTGTATTTACAGGTCTGATTATGCTTTTTGTTTGTTTATTCAAGTGTTTTTGTTTTTAGATTTCACATGAGTGAAATGATATGGTATTTTTCTTTCTCAGTCTGACTTACGTCCCTTAGCATAATACCCTCGCAGTCCACCCATGTTGTTGCAAATGGCACAATCTCATCCTTTTTTATGACTTCATAATATTTCATCATACAAACATACTACATCTTCCTTATCCATTCATCTATTAATGTATTCCTTATATCTTTTAGCTCCAAAGCTACCCTGTGTGATAACTGGTAACACTTAGCTCTGATGTTCAGCTAAAAATGCACCTTTGAAAGTTCTTGGGTTGACTCTTTTAAGAGAGAAACTTTTGTTTGTTCTATTTTCAGAAATGTATTATTCTGGTAAAACCAAAAATGTTAGTTTTTACACTTGATGGAATGCTTTTATATGTAATGTAATGGGGAAGGATGTAGTGTCTTACACTTATTGATACTATGAATCTTCCTGAGACAAGCAGATGTTTCCATTCTCCACTAAATGTGATGTAGCTATATTTGGGAAGCCAATAGAGATCAGAACATACTGGTACAACATAGGATACCAAATGTTGGAAACTTTCTTATAAAAAAATTATTGCATACATTTTTATTTATTTTTTTAAATTTTATTTAAATCCAAGTTAGTTAACATATAGTGTAATAATGGTTTCAGAAGTAGAATTTAGTGATTCATCCCTTACATATAACATCCCAACAAGTGTCTTTCTTAATATCCATCACGCATTTAGCCCATTCCCTCACCCACCTCCCCTCCAGCAGCTCTCAGCTTATTCTCTGTATTTAAAAGTCTCTCATGGTTTGCCCCCCTCTCTGTTTTTATCTTATTTTTCCTTCCCTTCCCCTTTGTTCATCTGTTTTGTTTCTTAAATTCCAATTATGAATAAAATTTTATGATATTTGTCTTTTTCTGACTGACTGACTTATTTTACCTAGCATAATACATTCTAGTTCCATCCATGTTGTTGCAAAAGGCAAGATTTCATTCTCTTTGATCACAGAGTAATATTCATATATGTATATGTGTGTGTGTGCATATATATATATGTATATATATATATATATATATATATATATATATGCCATTTCTTCTTTATCCATTCGTCAGTCAATGGATATTTGGGTTCTTGCCATAATTTGGCTATTGTTGATAGTGCTGCTATAAATATTGGGGTGCATGTGACCCTTCAAATCAGCATTTTGGTATCATTTGGATAAATACCTAATAGTGCAATTGCTGGGTCATCGGATAGTTCTATTTTTAATTATTTGAGGAACCTCCACGCTGTTCTTTAGAGGTGGCTGCACCAGTTTGCATTCCCAGCAGCAGTGCAAAAGGGTTCCCCTTTCTCTACATCCTTGCCAACATCTGTGATATCCTGAGTTGTTAGGTGTGAGGTGGTATCTCTGACAGGTGTGAGGTGGTATCTCATTGTGATTTTCATTTGTATTTCCCTGATGATGGGTGAAGTTGAGCATTTTTTCATGTGTCTGTTAGCCATCTAGATGTACTCTTTAGAAAAGTGTCCATGTTTTTTGCCCGTTTCTTCACTGGATTATTTGATTTTTGGATGTTGAGTTTGGTAACTTCTTTATAGATTTTGGATACTAACCCTTTATCTGATATGTCATTTGCAAATATCTTCTCCCATTCCATCAGTTGCCTTTTAGTTTTGATTGTTTCCTTCACTGTGCAGAAGCTTTGTATCTTGAAGAAGTTCCAATAGTTCATTTTTGCTTTTGTTTCCCTTGCCTCTAGGCAAGTAAGAAGTTGCTATGGATGAGGTTAGAGGTTGTTGCCTGTTTTCTCCTCAAGGATTTTAATGGTTTCCTGTCTCACAATTGGGTCTTTCATCCATTTTGAGTTTTGTGTGTGTGTATAGTGTAAGAAAGTAATCCAGGTTTATTTTTCTGCATGTTTCTGTCCAATTTTCCCAACATGATTTGCTGAAAAGACTGTCTTTTCTATTGGACATTCTTTCTTGCTTTGTCAGAGATTAGTTGACCATATGTTTGTGGGTCCATTTCTGGGGTCTCTATTCTGTCCATTGATCTATGTGTCTGTTTTGTGCCAGTACCATACTGTCTTGATGATTATAGCTTTGTAACAAAGCTTGAGGCCCAGAATTGTGATGTCTCTAGCTTTGGTTTTATTTTTCAAGATTACTTTGGGGTCTTTTCTGATTCCATACGAATTTTTGAATTTTGTGCTCTAGCTCTGAAGAATGCTGTTTATTTTGATAGGGATTGTGTTGAATGTGTAGATTCAACAATTGTTGAATTGTATTTGTACAACAATTGTAATTGTGTATTTTAACAATATTTGTTCTTCTAATACATGAGCATGGAATGTTTTTCCATTTCTTTATGTCTTCTTCAATTTCTTTCATAACTTTTGTAGAATTTTCAGTGTACAGATATTTCTTTGGTTAGGTTTATTCCTAGGTATTTTACAGCTTTTGGTGTAACTGTAAATGGAATATATTCCTTGATTTCTCTTTTTGCTTCTTCAATATTGGTGTATAGAAGTGCAACCAATTTCTGTACATTGATTTTCTTTTTTTTTTTTTTTTAATTTTTTTTTTCAATGTTTATTTATTTTTGGGACAGAGGGAGACAGAGCATGAACGGGGGAGGGGCAGAGTGAGAGGGAGACACAGAATCGGAAACAGGCTCCAGGCTCCGAGCCATCAGCCCGGAGCCTGACGCGGGGCTCGAACTCACGGAGCGCGAGATCGTGACCTGGCTGAAGTCGGACGCTTAACCGACTGTGCCACCCAGGCGCCCCTGTACATTGATTTTCTATCCTGCAACTTTGCTGAATTCATGGATCAGTTCTAGAAGTTTTTTGGTAGTGTCTTTCAGGTTTTCCATGTAAAGTAGCATGTCATCTGTGAAGAGTAAAAGTTTGACTTCTTCCTTACTGATTTTGATGCATTTTATTTCTTTTTGTTGTCTGATTGCTTAAGCTAGGACTTCCAACACTGTGTTGAACAACAATGGTGAAAGTGGACATCCCTGTCATGTTCCCAACATTAGGGGGAAAGCTCTCAGTTTTTCCCCATCGAGGATGATATTAGCTGTGGGTCTTTTGTATATAGCCTTTATGATCTTGAGGTATGTTCCTTCTATCCCTACTTTCTTGAGGGTTGTTATTAAGAAAGGGTGCTGTATTTTATCAAATGCTTTTTCTACATCTATTGAGAGGATCATGTGGTTCTTATCCTTTCTTTTATTGATGTGATTGATGTATCTCACTGATTGACTTGCAGATATTGAACCACTCCTGCAGCCCAGGAATAAATCTCACTTGATTGTGATGAATAATTCCTTTAATGTATTGTTGGATTTGGTTTGCTATTATCTGGCTGAGAATTTTTGCATCCATGTTCATCAGGGAGATTGTCTGTAATTCTCCTTTTTAGTGGGGTCTTTGTCTGGTTTTGAAATCAAGGTAATGCTGGCTTTGTAGAATGAGTTTGGAATTTTTCCTTCCATTTCTATTTTTTGTAACAGCCTCAAAAGAACAGATATTAATGCTTCTTCAAATGTTTAGTAGAATTCCCCTGGGAAGCCATTTGGCCCTGGGCTCTTGTTTTTTTTGGGAAATTTTTTATTACTGATTCAATTTCTTTATGGTTATGGGTCTGTATAAATTTTCTATTTCTCCATGTTTTAGTTTGGTAGTTTATATGCTTTTAAGAATTTGTGCATTTCCTTCAGATTGCCCAATTTGTTAGCATATAATTGCTTATAATATTCTCTTATAATTGTTTGTATTTCTGTGGTTTTAATTGTGATCTCTCCCCTTTCATTCATGATTTTATTTATTTGGGTCCTTTCTTTTTTCTTCTTGATAAGTCTGGTTAGGGGGTTATCAATTTGTTAATTCTTTCAAAGAACCAAATCCTGGTTTTGTTGATCTGTTCTACTCTTGATACACACACACACACACACACACACACACACACACACACATATATATATACACATATATGTATATATATATATGTATATATAGATAGGCTATTGTTGATATATATATCAACAGTTGGTTGGATATATATCAACAGCTCAGTTGGTTGAGTGTCTGACTTTGGCTCAGGTCATGATGTCACAGCTCATGAGTTTGAGCCCTGAGCCAGGCTCTGTGCTGACAGCTCAGAGCCTGAAGCCTGCTTCAGATTCTGTGTCTCCCTCTCTCTCTACCCCTCCCCTGTTCACACTCTGTCTCTCTCTCAAAAATAAACATTAAAAAAATTAAAAAAAATCTAGTTTGTCTGATATAAGTATGGGTACTCCAGCTTTCTTTTAACGTCCATTAGCATGACAGATGGCTTCCATCCTCTTACTTTCAATCTGCAGGTATCTTCAGTCTAAAATGAGTCTCTTGTAGGAAGCATATGGATGGGTTTTGTTTTCTTATCCATTTTGATATCCTATGTATTTTGATTGGAGCATGTAGTCCACTTACATTTAGTGTGATTATTGAAAGATATGAATTTAGTGTCATTGTGCTGCCTGTAGAGTTGGTGTTTCTGGGGACGTTCTTTGGTCCTTCCTAGTCTTTGTTGCTTTTGGTTTTTTGTTTTTTTTTTTCTCTTTGTTTTTCTCCACTCAAGGAGTCCCCCTTAAAGTTTCTTGCAGGGTTCATTTAGTGGTCATGAACTCCTTTAGTTTTTGTTTGTCTGGGAAACTCTTTATCTCCTCCTCTTTTGACTGACAGCCTTGCTGGATAAAGAATTTTTAGCTGCATATTTTTCTGATTATGCACATTGAATATATCCTGCCACTTCTTTCTGGTCTGCCAAGTTTCTGTGGACAGGTCTGCTGTGAACCTGATCTGTCTTCCCTAGTAGGTTAAGGGCTTTTTTTTTCACTTTCATAATTCTTTCCTTGTCTGTGTATTTTGTGAATTTGACTATGATATGCCTTGGTGGTGGTCAGTTTTTGTTGAATCTAATGGGAGTTCTCTGTGCTTCTTGGATTTTGATGTCTGTATGTTTCCCCAGATTAGGAAGGTTTTCAGCTATAATTTCCTCACATAAACCTTCTGCTCCTTTTTCTCTCTCTTCTTTTTCTGGGACTGCAATGATTCGAAAATTATTCCTCTTTAATAAGTCACTGAATTCTCCAAGTCTTGTATCATGACTTTTTGCCTTTGTTTCCCTCTTTTTTTCTGCTTCATTATTTTCAATAATTTTATCTTCTATATCACTGATTTGCTGCTCTGCTTTGTCCATCCTTACATTATGGCATGAATTTGAGATTGTATTTTTAATTTTGGCCTGACTAGATTTTAGTTCTTTTGTCTCTGTAGAAAGGGATTCTCTGGTATCTTCTATCCTTTTCAACCCTAGGTAGCATTCTTATAATTGTGGTTTTAAATTCTAGTTCAGACATCTTAATTATATCTGTGTTGATCAAATCCCTGGCTGTCATTTCTTCCTGTTTTTTCTTTTGAGTTGAATTCCTCCATCTTGTCATTTTGGAGGAAGAAAAAGATTAATAAAATAAAAAATAAAAATTAAAAACAAAATCAAATAAAGGAAGCTAGATCTTAGGCATGTTTTGGTTTGCTTGTTGAGAGAAACTTGATAAAATAGAGAAAAAAGAGAAAGGAAAAAAGTTAAATTTTTTAAAAACAAATTTAATAATAAAATGGAATAAAATAAAATAAAGAAAATAAAACAGAATAAAAAAATAAAAAAATAAAAAAGAATTTGCTCTTTCTGTGTCTAGGAAACAAAAAGAAAGAAAAAAGAAAAGAACCTAAGCAAAAACAGTATAGAAAATGAGCAAATAAAAGAACCAGCAAACAGAATAAAACCTGAATGAAGTTACATCCAGTATCCCCTAGAACAGAATCTTTGCAGCATATTATAGTCGTAGACTAATAAGCAGGTGGAAGGGATTTGTGCTGGTCTTCTGGGGGATGTGCCTGGAGGGTTCAGTTGAGCAGGGTTTGGTGTAATGGCTCCGTTCTCCACCTGGTGGCACTGCTTAGCTTACTAGGGTCGATTTGTGTGTGTGCATGCACACACATGCACACATGTGCTTTAGAAGTGAAAATGACTTTACCCACCTTTGACACAGGAACCTGTAGCCTCATGACTTGCTATCAAGCACCCTCCTTTGTCATAGGCTTCCATCCACTCCCCACCTGTACCTTGTACCTGTCCAAGCTGTCCACTTGCCAGGTGGCACCTCCCTCCAGAGTTTTATCTCAGATAGGGCTGTGTTTCAAAACCCCACACTTCAGACACCCCTTTGACTTGGATCTGTGCCAACTCTCTGCAAGAGGGTCTCACCATACAATGGCCAGGAGCTGGCTTGCCCCAGAAAATGTTCCTGTGATCACACAGTGGCAGAGGCCACTGTGGGCAAATCACATCACACAGCCTGCACTAGGTTTCCCAGCACTCTGGGGTCTTTGTACTAATATCAATAAACGTGACCACTCTCCAAGGTCCACTGAGACTTTTGCCTGTGGGGAGCCCATATGGCCTCTACCAAATGCACTCCAATCTGGGGAACCACTTCTCCCTATGTGGTACACGGATCCCTCAGACCACACTACTTCCTCCTGGAAAATTCTGGGGATTTTTCCCTACTTCCTCACCAGAACACTGAGCTCTGAAACTTCAGACTTTGGACTTCACTGTTTATAGAATCCTGGCAGTATTGAAACCCTCTCCTTTTCTCCCCATCAGAGAACAGGTGTTGATTGTTTTCAGTCCCTGCGGGTATTTTCACTCTTTCTCTCTTTCTCTCCAGCTACTTTTAGGGGGAGTGCTTTTCTTGTGTGATTTCAATGTGCTGCATTCTCCCCCTTTGTCTTTCTTTCCTCTCTTTGTGAAAACAGCTCCGTTCCCTCTATGGCTCCGTGGCTTTTCTCTCCCCCAGTTCACCTCTCCACACCCCATACCTGCCAAGTTCTCTGTTTCCAATTATGCAGATTGTTGCATTAATCCTCAGATCAGTTTCCTAGGTGTTCAAAACGGTTTGATGCTGATCTAGCTGCATTTCAGGGATGAGACAAGCTCAGGCTCCCTATACTACTCTGCCGTCTTAACTCCTCTGTACTTGATTTACAAAAGTTTTTGAAATAACTATAGATTTCTTTCTTATTTATTTATTTATATTTTACAGTCTTTATGTCACTTTTTAAAGTTTATTTATTTATTTTTGAGAGGAAGTGAGAGGGAAAGAGAGAGTACACACGTGCATGTGTGCCAGGGGCAAAGGGAGAGAGAATCCCAAGCGGGCTCTACGTTTTCAGTACAGAGCCCAACTTGGGGCTTGATCTCATGGTTCATGAGATCTCGACCTGAGCCAAATCAAGAGTCTGACACTTAACTAACTCAGCCACCCAGGCACCCCCATTTATTTCTTTTTCTTACTTTACTGTAATGGATTTAACTTTCAGTACAATTTTTTTATATCAAGTTTTAATTTACATTCTAGTTACTTAACATATGGTTTAATATTAGTTTTAGGAGTAGAATCCAGTGATTCATCACTTACATATAACACCCAGTGCTCATCACAAGTGCCCTCCTTAATACCCATCACCAATTTAGACCATCCCTCCCCCCACTTTCCCTCCTTTAACTCTCAGTTTGTTCACTATAGTTTAGAGTCTCTTATGGTTTTCCTCCCTCTCTTTTTTCCCCTTTCCCCTATGTTCATCTGTTTTGTTTCTTAAATTTCGTATATGAGTGAAATAATATGGTATTTGTCTTTCTCTAACTGACTTATTTTGCTTAGCATAATACACTCTAGCTCCATCCATGTCATTGTAAATGGCAAGATTTCATTCTTTTTGATGTCTGAGTAATATTCCATTGTGTGTATGTGTGACACACAGCACATCTTCTTCATATCACATCTTCTTTATCCATTCCTCAGTTGATGGACATTTGTGCTTTTTCCATAATTTGGCTATTGTGGATAATGCTGCTATAAACATTGGGGTTTATGTGCCCCTTCAAGTCAGCATTTTTGTATCCTTTGGGTAAATACCTAGTAGTTTAATTGCTGGGTCAAAGGGTAGTTCTATTTTTAACTTTTTGAAGACCTCTATACTGTTTTCCAGAATGGCTGCACCAGTTTGCATTCCCACCAGCACTGTAAGAGATTTCCCCTTTCTCCACATCCTCACAAACGTGTTATTTCCGGAGTTGTTAATTTTAGCCATTCTCACAGGTGTGAAATTATAGTTTTCTTATTTTAACTATCAAACCTTTATTATTTTAATTGACTTTGATTATTTTCTAACGTACTGCAGAGAGATCTGCTTTCTTAATTAGAAAATAGTAAAGATAAAAATTAACTTTTTTGATACCTTTAAGATCATTACTATCATTTGCTAGATGTGTAAAGCTTGGGTTGCTATATACATTAAATGATACGTAATACATTGTCACAGTTATTTTTCTTCTTTTCTGAGGTCAGGCTTTCAGCTATTTCTTCTCACTAATGTCTGAATCTGCCTCAATGCCTACCACTCACATTTGTAATTAGTTTGGGTTGCCAAATTTTTTTAAAGTTTGATTAGAACTTTAAAATATCTAAATAGGGGCGCCTGGGTGGCGCAGTCGGTTAAGCCTCCGACTTCAGCCAGGTCACGATCTCGCGGTCCGTGAGTTCGAGCCCCGCGTCGGGCTCTGGGCTGATGGCTCGGAGCCTGGAGCCTGTTTCCGATTCTGTGTCTCCCTCTCTCTCTGCCCCTCGCCCGTTCATGCTCTGTCTCTCTCTGTCCCAAAAAATAAATAAACTTCGAAAAAAAAATAAAAAAATAAAATAAAATATCTAAATAAATAAATAAAATATCTAAATAAAATAAATATGTATCTAAAATAGGAACAGATAGGCTCTAAGTGAATAGATGATTTCTAAGCTTGAAGGTTTATGTATATTCTATGATTCTTTGGTATCTAGTCAGTATACTGTACACAGGAAGTAACATGAAGTCTTTGTTTTATAATTTTTAAAAATGAAAATTATTTTATTTTTGTTTTCTTCCTATAAAAGCAATACATATTTATTGCATAAGGTTTGAAAGTTTATCTATTAAGCAGAAATATATTTATTCAAGAGATGTGGGTAATATTTGTAAGTACATTAAAAAAGTAAGCTCTGGAGAAGAGATATGATTTCAAGAGGAAGGGTGGTATGATGTGGGGTAGCCGGCAGTTGGGAGAAATCTGTATTTTTTAATGTTTCTACATTAATTTCATGTTATATAAATATTACTTTCTATTTTTTTAACTATTAAAATAAAGGCAGGCAAAAATATTAAATATATCCTACCCACCCAGTGACCACCATTATTACCTCTCCATAGAAAATACTTATCTATGAATATGTATTAAAATACTGGGCTAGATATAGATATATCGGGCAACAATAAGACTACCGTTTTAAAAAAAAATTAGCAGGATCACATGAACATCTTTCCATGTCCAAAAAACATTTCTGCAACTTTATTTTTAGTACATTAGCTCAGATATGCATATTTCCTCTTGGATGATAGTTACAAAAATAACGTGAGGGATAAGTTTTAGATTTTAGACATTGAGGTAAAGTATATATGTTTTCTTTAACTGAATTGGTTAGATAACTGTTCTCAACACTCTAATTCATATAAACTGCTTAGAGAAAAGGGGTTAATTTATTTCTTTTTAAAATATGTTAACAGTTTTATAAAAAGACATATCTGGCAACTATCTGGTTATTTTGACCAATGTAACTTTTTATGATGTTGACTTTCATAGACATTTCAGGAATGGTTAGTAAAAAATATGAGTCTTAACTTGTTTTTTAGAGTTTCGAAAAGAAATATAAATATCCTGCATCACTAGACATATTATCCAATGTTGGATGTGCACTGTCCATTACTGGTCTGGCCCTTACAATTGTATTTCAGATTGTCACCAGGTAAGAAGTGAAACAGGCTCCTTTTATAAGAAAAATTGCTATCTTGATATTATTTCCTCTGCACATATTCTCATCATAATATGGTCTCTTGGAGATAAAAGGGAAATCAGAATTAGTTCAACAAGTTCATCTTACAGAAGAGCACACTCAGTTCTGAAGAGGCTAAGAAATACATACAAATAAATTTATAATTAAAACTGTGGTAAGTGCTTTGAAGAAAAATTACATACCATGTGATTATAAGTTTGTCATGTAAAAATAGTGTGGTCCCATAGCTCATTAATGCTATATAGTTCCTTTGTGTTGAATAGAACCATACCTACCAATTTGCATTTATAAAAGAACAAAACATTGCTAAACAATACTTTTGAAAATTAAACTAATTTAAAATACATATTAAGTTTTCAAATGGTCAAACTTTTAAAAAGTCTTTGAATTCCATAGTTCGAAAAAAATCGAACTTAAGGGGCACCTGGGTGGCTAAGTCAGTTAAGTGTCCGACTTTGGCTCCGGTCATGATCTCACAGATTTTGGGTTCATGCCCCACATGGAGCTCTCTGCTGTTAGCATAACGCCCGCTTTGTCTCCTCTGTCTCCCTCTCTCTCTGTTACTCCCAGCTTGTGCTCTCTCTCTCTCTCAAAAATAAATAATTTTTAAGAAATCTAACTTTAAAGATTACCTATAAACACATATTTCTTTCCACCTTGACCTCCTCACTAAAGGTCCAATTTTATATAGCACTTGTTATTTTTTCAAATGCTACATTTTTATCAATCTGTAAATATAAGTTTGTTATTTATTAGTTTACCTGGGTACTCTCTGTTTTCCCCATCAGCATGAAAATCAATGAGAACAGTGACTTTTTCTGATTTTGTTGTTTCTATTGTTGTTTGTTTTGTTTTGATTAGTGTATCCCCAAGACTGAGCACAGTACCTGGCCCTTAGTAGAGGAATATCTGTAGAATAAGTGGGACTATTGAGTATTCCTACGTGGTCCTCCTCACAAACTCAAGATATCCCAAGATGTATTCATCTTTCTTTCAGAATTATTTCTTTTTTTTTAATTTTTTTAACGTTTATTTATTTTTGAGGCAGAGAGAGACAGAGCATGAATGGGGGAGGGTCAGAGAGAGAAGGAGACACAGAATCCGAAACAGGCTCCAGGCTCTGAGCTGTCAGCACAGAGCCCGACGCGGGGCTCGAACTCACGGACCTCGAGATCATGACCTGAGCCGAAATTGGATGCTCAACCGACTGAGCCAACCAGGCGCCCCCAGAATTATTTCTCCCTACTAAATTCTCTCATAAGTGTTTTCTCAGATGTGTAGGCTCAGAACTTTTTATTTTGAAAGCATTGCTGTTTAAAATATTTCCTGAAATTTTATTTAAAAAGTTGAAAACCTATAGAAAAGTTGCTAAATTTTCAAGCATTTCCTAAGAACACGGGTATTCTCTTCTACAGTATAATACCATTATTCTCACTCAGGAAATTCAACTCAACCAATTTACCATTGATATAATGTTACTGTGTTAATATACAATCCACATTCAAATTTCTTCAGTTGTTCCATTAATATCTGTTATAGCTGAGTGGTCCCCCCCCCCCAATTCATTTAGTTGCTATGTTTCTTTTCTTAAATTTTTTTTAATGTTTATTTATTTTTGAGAAAGAGACAGAGCACGAGTTGGGGAGGGGTAGAGAGAGAGGGAGACACAGAATCTGAAGCAGGCTCCAGGCTCTGAGCTGTCAGCATAGAACTTGATGTGGTGCTTGAACTCACAAACTGTGAGATCATGACCTGAGCTGAAGTTGGACACTTAACCAACTGAGCCACCCAGGAACCCCAGTTGTCATGGTTCTTAGTCTCATTTAGCGTAAAATAATTCCTCTGGTTTTTTGTTTGTTTGGCATTTGGGGACAATCTTTTGAAATGTTCATGTCAGTTATATTGTAGAAAGTAGAATATTCAACAGTTTAGGATTTGTCTGAAATGTTCCTCATGATTAGATAGGGGTTAAACATTTTTGATGAGAATACTACATCATTAAGTCTTTTTCAGTGTGGTATAGCAAGAAGCATGTGATGTCAGTCTGTCCCATTATTGGTTGTATTAAGTTGGATTCCTTGTTTACAGTGGTGTCTACTGGAATTCTACACCCTAAAGGTTAATATTTTCCCCTTTGTAAGCAACAAGTAATCTGTGGGATGATACTTTAAAATTGTGTGACTATTCTGTCCCCCAACTTTTACTCAATGGTTCTTATTGGAATATGTTATTACCTTGATGGTTGAAAATGATTCTTTCTCTTTATTTACTCTATTCCTTTGTAAAGAAGTGTACTCTTGAATGTAACCAGAGGGAGTCTCTTCATGTTGTTTTGGCATGTCCCTAGCAGTCTTTAAGCACTTTTTAATTTCAGGTACAGCAAGATGACCCAGGCACATTTTTCACTTTCTCTGCTCATATTCAGAAAAAGCCATTTGTTCAAAGAGCCAGAACTCCTTTTGATTCCTCTTCTTTATCTATCACACTTAATGAATCTCTTGCCATTCACTCAAAGTTTTTATAATGAGTGCTAATTATGGGCCAAGCACCACATACAAACTGAATACCAAACTATGAACAGCAAGTAAGCTCTCATTTCTCATATTTATATTCTTTGGCAAAGACAGATGTTATACAGATATATACAGAATTAAATATATGATTACGAATAGTGGTAAGCGCCTTGAACGAACATTGCATGCCATGTAGTTACAGGTCTGTTATGTAAAATGAAATGGCTCTTATATTTGTCCTTTTATTTGTATTTCTTTTTTTAAAATGTCTACCTTTGAGAGAGAGCAAGTGGGAGAGGGGCAGAGAGAGGGGGACAGAGGAACTGAAATGGGCTCTATGCTAACATAGAGAGCATAATGAGGGGCCCAAACTCAAGAACTGCAAATTGCAAGATCACGACCTAAGCTGAAGTTGGACGCATAACCACCTGAACTACCAGGGCCCCCTTTTATTTGTCTTTCTATCGTAATCATACTTGAACAGTTTTTGAACCCATTTGAATAAGTTGTGGTAGGTACATAACTAGTGTCTTTGCCTAAAATTTCAGTACTTCTAGTGGTTTTCAGATTTTTTTTCATTCTCTATCGACATGTTTCTTAGCACAGTTATGCTCCCATGTATGTCACTAAAAATTCATCAGGAAACAAAAACAAAAATTAAAAAATGGTATTGGCTTCTAAACGTGAATCAAATAGTTTTCTTTGTTCATGGACAGGGTCCCCCATAATTATATATAAATTACATATAATATGTATAATTTATAGTAAATTATAAATAATTTAGATACATAAGATATATAAGCTACATAATATATGTTATAATACATTATATAATTATATATATTATATAGAAAAATAACATAATATTAATGTACAGAATATAGAAATGTACAGAAGAGCCAGGCTATTTGAAAATAGCCTGTTCTTCCTGTGGATTACAATTTCTGTTTGAAACTGGAAAAAATTAGAAGCTAACTTTGCTTTTATATAAAAGGAATCTTTTGAGTACTTTTTGCAGTTCTGGTCATTAAAACTTTCAAAAGACTGAATTAAATTTTGAATTATTCAGAAAATCTCAACTAAAACATCAAGAGGACGAGCAGAGTTCTGTTTAAATATACACTTTTTATGCATTGTAGAAATCCAAAGACTGAGAAGGTTCATGATGAAATGTTATAAAATCATAAAGGATATGTAATTAGTAAGCAGACTTATTCATCAGATTCTGAGATATTAAAAATGGGTACTTGGAGATGTTAGAACTTTAAGCACAGTAATAAACTTAGGGAAATAGTTATTTGAAGAGGCCTTGTATTCTGAAGAACCCAGAAGGGCTTAGATGGTAGTGAATGGAAATTCTGTAACTTTCATTAATATAAGACTGCATACCATAGTATACAGAGAACTATAATATGTCATTAAAGGGGCCTTATGGATATATCTGCCTTTAACCATTAAGGCAAACAATACATGCACAGTAAAGACAATATGAAACCTCACATTTGAGATCAACCCTTATTTAGGGAAACCTTGAATTCTCTGCCAATCTGAAAATACACAGGTAGGCCACCACAGAACACACATGTGGCATGAGCACGCACACCCATTCTCATTTTCTCTCTCTCTCCCTCCCACTGCCTTTTAAGGACTCCTGGTAAACAATGCCAGCTTGCAGACAAAATGAGAAAAGGCTCTTCTTTTCTAGCAAAGATCTTAGGTAAAGGTGAGAAGGTAACAAACCCAAAAGTTTTAAAGAATCCTTGGTTCTACCCCCCAGAAATTATGTCTTCAAACAAAGGAACAGTCTTCAAGCATGGTTTATATTATAAGGATCATCCAGAGCATCTTGGCCATTTGACTGTCAGCAAGTATTTCCTAAAATATGTTTCTTGGACACAGGTGAAATTTTGTTGAGTATAAGCCTTTCAGAGGGATAGTAATCATCAGTCTACTCAAATTATGAAGAATGTCATTAGTAGCAATAGACCATGAAACACATTTTAAGTATTTTTACTTAACTTAAAATGTTTATGGAAACCTTACTCTTTAAATGTAATATAAGCTAAACTTATACCATTTTGTTTTAAACTTATAAAAGTAGTTCAAAATTATATTTGGCTTTATTTTTTTTAATACAAAATTTATCGTCAAATTGGTTTCCATATAACACCCAGTGCTCATCCCAATGGGTGCCCACTCTTATGTGGATCCTGAGAAACTTAACAGAAGACCATGGGGGAGGTGAAGGGGGAAAAAAAAAGTTAGAGAGGGAGGGAGGCAAACTATAAGAGACTCTTAAAAACTGGCCTTCTTTTAAAATCCATACTTGTTTTTTTTTATGTAAAAGACTTTATTTGTTTGTTTATTTATTTGTTTATTTATTTCTTAAATGTTTATTTGTTTTGAGAGAAAGAATGTGTGTGTGTATGCCAGGGTGGGGGAGGGACAGAGAGACTAGGAGAGAGGGAGAATCCCAAGCAGGCTCCTACTCTCAGCATAGAGCCCCACATGGGGCTCGAACCCACAAACCATGAGATCACGACGTGAGCCAAAATCAAGAGTCAGATGCTTAACTGACTGAGTCACCCAGGCGCCCCTATATAAAATACTTTTTAAAGTACAAGAGACTTTTTCTCCACATTTGAACATATGTTCACTTACTAATGTGGAATTTTTTCCTATTTTGAAATTAAAAAAAAATCCATTTGGAGTCTTTCTATAGCTGGCCTTTGTATATGTTTGCAAATCTGGAGTGGAACCTATTGTCTATTATAGTAGAAGAAACTGCCCTAAAAGTTAGTGGCTTAAAACATTAATTTGTTATGTCTAAGGACTTAATTTGGGCTCAAGTGGCTTGATGGGGCTCAGCTGTGATTCTTCCATTGGTCTCTCTTATGGTCTCCTGTGAGGAGTCAGATGGTGGGTGGAGTTAGGCTAATCTGGGGCTCATCTGGTATGCTGGGAGAGATGGGTCTTTCTCCCTCTCCACATAGTCCCAGAGCATTCCTATGCAGTTTCTTTAATAGGTTAGCTAGACTTTTTACCTGGTGGCTCAAAACTTCCAGAAGTACGAAGGGGAAAGAAAGCTTGTTTTGAGTTTCATGGGCAGAGTGCCTTTATGGAGTCTTTCCTCCATAAAAAAAAAAAAAAATCAGAAAATGTTTCACCACTGTATAGGTATAAAGGTGAATATATTAATATTATATGTTCATATTTATTCTTTGACCTATAATAGTTAATTATTTTCCCTTTTGGTTTTAAAAGGACTTAAAACTTTGCTGTGGGCCATAAAACTATCATTGGTCCTAAGCACTACTTTGGTGAATAAGTTGGCCCTGGCTTCCAGGCCTTCTGGCGCATTTCATTAGGGAGATCAAGTCACAGGTTGGCCCTGGGAGAGGATTACACAGCAAATAGATACCAGAAAGTAGAATCCAGCGGGAGTCCTCTCTGCTGAATAGCAGTTACCTTTTATTATAACAGTTTCAAGAAAGGATGTATCGGGGGCACCTGTGTGGCTTAGTCAGTTAAGCATCTGACTCTTGGTTTTGGCTCAGGTCATGATCTCATGGTTTGAGCCCCACATTGGGCTCCAAGCTGACAGCATGGAGCCTGCTTGGGATTCTCTCTCTCTCTCTCTCTCTCTCTCTCTCTCTCTCTCTCTCTCTCCTCCCTCCCCTGCTCTCTTTTTCTCTCTCAATAAATAAATAAACTTAAAAAAAAAAGAAAAGATGTATTGACCTATTTTCTCTAACTCACTTCTCTGTGGAAATGAGAGGACAGTGAGCTCTTCTGGTGCAGTTGGAAAGGTAGGTTTACCAGCTGGCCCATGGGCTATGAGCTGGATTTACATCGAGTAATAATATTTTTCACTCACGATTTCACTAGAGTTTATTTTTTGCAGATGTTCTATTTGTTCAATTATATTTACTTGTTTTTAGGAACGTCAGAAAAACCTCAGTAACCTGGGTGTTCGTCAGCCTGTGCACATCAATGTTGATTTTTAACCTCCTCTTTGTGTTTGGAATCGAAAACTCCAATAAAAACTTAGTGAAACGTGATAATGACACCAATAAGATGGATTCTGATAAAAATGAAATACCCACGCAAGATACTGTTGTCATCTCGAATCCCACCTGCACTGTGATGGCTGTCTTGCTCCACTATTTCCTGTTAGTGACATTTACCTGGACTGGAATCAGTGCTGCCCAACTCTATTTCCTGCTAATTAGGACCATGAAGCCTCTTCCTCAACATTTCATTGTGTTCATCTCTTTAATAGGATGGGGCAAGTGTTTGCTTTTCCACTTAGTCATACATTAATTTTCTTGAAATAACTTAAACTAATACCTACTTAAGGCCTAACAGCCCAAGTCCTTTAGGTAGGGGTGATGGAAAGCCAGCACCACCAGGAGTGCCTTCTGCCTGGTTGTTCACACTCCTGGGAAGGAGACACGTGTGATCAGGCAGCTGTACTAGTCACATCATAAGCTAAACTCAAATGTTAATTTCCTTTAACATCTCTAGTAGTTTGATTTGAAATTTAGACCACATATAATGTGTTTCCTAGCTACTTTAAAAGAAATATTTCAAGAAAACCAGAGTGACTCTAAGAAAAATAATTTCAAAAATTTTCAAGTTCCAGAAAAGAATTGTGTTCATGGTATCTAAATTTAAATTTCTTCAAGTGAAAGAGGAATTAGGCCATTTAAGAATGGAAATTGTGGTAAGTGTTACAAAGGAATCAGAAATAGTATCGGGTTATTATGTACAGCCAACAATAAAAGACAGAGGCAAAGAGTTACAGAAAAATTATGTCCACCATTAACCTACATCTGTAGGTCATTTAGTACATTGTCTAGAGTAGAAAGAATAACATAGTCTTGAAAAGGGTCAGACGTATAATTCATTTGTGTTCTTTTATAATTAATTTCAGTTTTGGGTAAATTATTAATTTGGTGCCTCTCTTTTGCCACATAGGAGTCCCAGCTATCGTGGTGGCTCTGACAGTGGGAATTATTTTTTCTCAGAATAGAAATGATCCACAATGGGAGTTACAGTACCGGCAAGAGGAAATGTGAGTTTATATTTTTAAGAAATGTTCATTTATTTGATATAAGAGTGTAACTGTTCAGTGATATTGAATGTAAGTATCAATGTACATATGAATCTCACTTTATAACTGTCATAAGTGGGTATTTCAAATTCTCAAAGAACACATTATATTTTAAATATAGTGACATAAAAGTTCCCTATGATAAATCCTTTTGTAAAACAAGTAATTACCTTCTAAATTTATAATCTGAACTTCTTATAGTAGATTTGTCTTCTTTAATTAAGCCTGAAAATCATAGGACACAATATGTGTGATCCTTAGTAACCCTTTATCTTAGTTTTTTTAATCTAGAAAATGGGAATTACAATGATAGTAATACCCACTCTGAGGTCATGGTGAGGGGTCAAGCGAGTGTGAAAATATTTCATAACTTGAAAAGCACTATCCATGCTTTTTACCAGTTCTATATTGATAAGATTATTATGAATACTTGATGATGATTTATCACACATTACAAATTCTTTCTGTGATTATAGTGTGAATAATTAACTCTTACTAATGGAAATACCTGACTGTATGGTGTTTGCTTTTTATGTGAGGTGGGAGAGAAGAAAACTGAGCTGAACTCTTTACATGTGTGTCTGCTGCCAAACAGCAACTGCTCTTTAATTTATCCTCCCTTCTCCTTTTATAATCCAGCCATTCTCATCCCCAGATCCACCGTAGGTCCCAAAGCAACTTAAAAAAACAACAACAGAATTCTAGGAAATGTGCCAGTACACCCAAGGAAAGTCTGTGTAGTCAGGGTGCATATCTAGTTCCAGGGCTGACCATGCCCAACTGTAGACTAGGAAGCTGTCTTCCTGGCTTGATTTTAGGGGCCAAATACTCCAGGTACTATTTTCTCTGTTTAATTAGGGTTAAATATCTTTTAATTAGTTAAAAAATGTTTTAATTCCACAATTACAGAACAGGGGTAAGATGCAAATATGTCACGGGGCAGGTAATTCACTTCATATAGCATCACTGATTTCCTTCCCTAACCCTGGGACAGGGCTAGACATACTACTGTCAAGGCCTTCAGGAGAAAGAAGCCTACCATCTTAGATATATTCACATTGAGCTATAAATAATTAAGAGCAGATTCTTTCCTGAGCACACTGTAGGTGTTAAGGAAGACACTAAGCAACTGATAATAGAAGTTGGAAAGAGAGGAAGGATGCTTAACATGAATATCTGCCTCACCTTGGACTCATCCCCCACCTTTCACCCTATACACATGCATCAATGGTCACATTTTTTCAGGATGTATGTGGAAAGAGAAGGGAGTATTTTTTGGTTTCTTGAGTTACCCTCCCAGCAATTATACCACCATATCCCACACTCTCCCCCACTGCTCCCAGCTCTGCCAGTCACACGTGAAACCCCTAACCCAGTTCCCCTCATGTACGGCTATCTCTGCAAGGACCCAATTAAGGGGTGACTGCAGGGCAGGACACACTCCTCCTTAATGCTCCATCCCCTGATTGTCAGTGCTGCCATCATATAGGCTGTTTCGTACTTTCCTGAAGGATTGAGGTAACATGGAAAATTATAATGCCCGAGAGGGAAATTCTTTTCAGGTGAATACTGCATATGATAGAGCTGTCTTCATGGTATGTTTTCTGGCAAAATCACCATGGAATTAAACAGTTCATCTGAGGTCCACTTGTGATGCTCTCCAGACCTCAGGTCCATAGCTATTTGTCAGATCAGCCTCCATTGTGTGCTCTCCAATCTTAATTCTAGAAATTCCACTCCATACCTAAAAGGGTTAGTCTGACTGTAGGAACCATCCTCTCTTAGACAGCCTATTTCTCAAATCTGAGTTATTAAACCCAGAATAACAATAGGAAAGGCTATTATGAGAAGAGATTAAGCACGACTCTCTCTCCAGGAAGGACAAAGGAAAGAGGGGGTGAGGAGTCCTGTCTTAGTGCACACTTCCTGACGACCATGGGTATCTAAGCCTATTTCCCTTCCAGGTCTCCCCAGTGGTATGAGGTGGCTGAGAAGTCCTGCGTACATTTATAGGCACACACGCACGCACACACATTCACACACACACACACACACACACACACACACACACAGATCTATAGTACAAATAGTAATCCTCAGAAATTGTATTGTCAAAAGTAGAAACAACTCAAGACTCAGGTAAGGAAAAATATATATATGTATATATATTTGTATATGTATATGTATTTGTCAAATTGTTTCATAATTAACAAGTCTGCCTTTATCCAATAGATGTGTATTGTTCATTTTCTTTCTCTATCCTTTCTTCCCCTCTTAAGCTGTGTTTCTCTAGACTGCCTAGATAAGAAGTGTGTTCATCTTTTTCACTTAAAACTTTTGATAGCCACTTGCAGTGTGCCTGGGTGGCTCAGCCAGTTAAGTGCCCAACTTTGTCTCAGGTCATGATCTCACAGCTCGTGAGTTTGAGCCCTGCATTGGGCTCTGTGCTGACAGCTCACTCTCTCTCTCTCTCAAAAATAAATAAATGTTAAAAAATATTTTTTAAAAATAAAACTTTTGATAGCCGCTTGCTTTGTCACCAAGTTGCTTCTAGAGATTTGAAATCCTTCCTCTCAGAAGGATTTCATTAAATTCTCAGCCAAGTGCTCTCCTGTTTCTTCTGTGAATGGCAGGAGGGTTGGCCTCCAGTTACACATGAAAGGAAAGCCTAAAATCCTGAAGATAAACTTGCTCACTCTCACCATTTTATTTAAGGATAGACCTATTCTATCTGTTAATGGATGAAGGCACTCCTTTTTATTTTTTAATTCATTACAGAGATTTGAACATCTTCCCAGTTTCCTTCAGGTCATTTGGATTAGAAATAAGTTTCTAATAATTTAAAATATAACAAATTACAATGCAAAACAGTTTAGAAATCCTCTGACATGTATAATAATGGTGTTTTGCCCGCAGGGGAAAGAAAACATACATTAACTAAATGCCAGGGAGTCTTAAATTATTTTGTTAATAATAATGCCCACCTGGGGCGCCTGGGTGGCTCAGTCGGTTAAACATCTGACTTTGGCTCAGGTCATGATCTCACGGTTTTGAGTTGGAGCCCCGCATCAGGCTCTGTGCTGACAACTCAGAGCCTGGAGCCTGCTTCAGATTCTGTCTCCCCTCTCTCTGCCCCTCCCCCACTTGCACTCTGTCTTTTCTCTCTCTCTCTCTCTCTCTCTCTCTCAAAAATAAACATTAAAAAAATAATAGCGCCCACCTGACACCTCCCCTTGGGTGTCTAATGGGATGTCTTCTGGTCTTCTTCACTCCCTAACCTGCTCTTCTTATCATTTTCCCCATCTCACTAATGGTAAACTCCATCCTTCTAGGTACTCAGGCCAAAGAACTTGGAATCACTCTTAATTCTCCTACATCTCACATCCAACCTGTAAATAAATCCTTTGCTTTACTTTAAATATATTGGGAATCAGACTCTTTCCTAACATCTCCTCTCCTGGTCCAAGTCACCAGATTATTGTAATAGACTCCTAGGTGATTTCCTACTCTTGTGTATCCTCTTCTATTATCCCTGCATCTAGCTAGAGTAATACTTCCAGATCTCAAGATAGATCATGTCAGGTTTCTCCTTCTCATCAAGAGTACATGCAACAACTGATAAAGCCATAACATAATTTGCATCTTTTCACTAATGCCATCTACATACTATGTCTAGCTGCACTAGATTCTTTGCTATTCCTTCAGTTCTCAAATCAGGGCCTTTGCACTTGCTGTTCCCTCTGCCTAGAACACCCTCCCCCTTATCTACTTCAGATCTTTGCTGAAAGAAATATCACTTTTTTCCATAATGCTTTTTCTGACAACTCTATTTAAATTGAAACCCTCCCCCCCAACACATATACATACACATACACATAGTAATACCTACTCTCATTACCTGCTTTATTTTTCTCCATATCACTGGTAACCATCTGACACAGTGTATATTTTATTTGTAGTTTTATGTATTCCTCTCCTTCAAAATCACTAAAAAAAGGAATTTTTATTTTTTAATTTTTTTCATCATGGTAAGTGTGCTCTTTAATCCCCATCACCTATTTCACCCATCCCCCCCCCCCACCTCCCCTCTTGTAATCATCAGTTTGTTCTTTGTAGTTAAGAGTCTGTTTCTTGGTTTGTCTCTCTCTCTCTTTTTCCTTTGCTCATTTGTTTCATTTCTTAAATTCCACATATGAGTGAGATCATATGGTATTTGTTTTTGTCTGACTTATTTTCCTTAGCATTATACTCTCTATCTCCATCCATTGTTGCAAATGGCAAGATTTCATTCTTTTTTATGGCTGAATAATATTCCAGTGTGTGTGTGTGTGTGTGTGTGTGTGTGTGTGTGTGTGTGTGTGACATCTTTATCCATTCATCTGTCGATGGACCCTTGGGCTGCTTCCATAGTTTGCTATTGTAAATAATGCTTCAATAGACATGGATATACATGTATCTTTTTGAATTAGTCATTTTGTATTTTTTGGGTAAATACCCAGTGGTGCAATTGCTGGGATTGTAGGGAAGTTCTATTTTTATTTTTTTGAGGAACCCCGGATTGTTTTCCATAGTGGCTGTTCCAGCTTGCATTCCTGGTTCTTTAAATTTAACGAAGAGGGTTCCTTTTTCTCCGTACCCTTGCCTGTACACTTGCCAACATTTGCTGTTTCTTGTGTTTTGTTTTTAGCCATTCTGACAGGCATGAGGTGGTATCTCATTGTAGTTTTGATTTGCAATTCCCTCATGATGAGTGATATTGAACACCTTTTGTGTGTCTGTTGGCCATCTGGATGTCTTCTTTGGAGAAATGTCTTTTCATGTCTTCTGACCATTTTTAATTTTTTTTTAACGTTTATTTATTTTTGGGACAGAGAGAGACAGAGCATGAACGGGGGAGGGGCAGAGAGAGAGGGAGACACAGAATCGGAAACAGGCTCCAGGCTCTGAGCCGTCAGCCCAGAGCCTGACACGGGGCTCGAACTCACGGACCGCGAGATCGTGACCTGGCTGAAGTCGGACGCTTAACCGACTGCGCCACCCAGGCGCCCCATCTTCTGACCGTTTTTAATTGGATTATTTGTTTTACAGATATTGAGTTGTATCGGTTCTTTACATATTTTGGATAATAACCCTTTATCGGATACGTCATTTGCAAATATCTTCTCCCATTCAGTAGGTTGCCTTATAGCTGTGTTGATTGTTTCCATTACTGTGCAGAAACTTTTTGCTTTGGTATAGTCCTAACAGTTTATTTTTGCTTTTATTTTCATAGCCTAAGGAGATATATGTAGGGAAATGTGTCTATCGCCAATGTTAGAGACATTACTGCCTGTGCTCTCTTCAAGGGCTGTTATATTTTAGGCGTCACATATAGGTCTTTCATCCATTTGAGTTTGTTTTTGTGCATGGTAAGATACAATGGTCCAGTTTCATTCTTTTGCATGTAACTGTCCAGTTTTCCTAACATCATTTATTAAAGATACTTTCTCCCATTGTATATTCATTCCTTCTTTGTTGAAGATTAATTTACCATATAATTGTGGGTTTATTTCTGGGCTTTCTAGTCTATTTAATTGATCTGCGTGTCTGTTTTTATGCCAGTACTATATTGTTTTAAAGTACCACTTTATAATATAACTTGATGTCTGGAATTGTGATACCTCCAGTTTTGTTTTTCTTTTTCAAATTTGCTTTGGCTATTTGAGGTCTTTTGTGGTTCCATACAAATTTTAGGATTGTTTTAGTTCTATGAAAAATGCTATTAGTATTTGTTGTAGACTCTAAGCCTAAAGTTCTCTCTTGTTCAGCAAGAGAGTGGATGCAGGATTAAAAGTGAGAGATGGCCAATGTCTGGGAAAAGACAAGAGCTCCGAATAAGAGTGCTTGCCCCGTATTTATTAAGATCAGAAGACTTACAAATGTGATGGACATGTACAAAGAGACAATGAATTTGTGAACATTAACGCATGGGCATGAGGGAAAGGGGGTTTTGAAGATATACAGTGTTAGGAGTTTGGGTCAATATAAAACAAAATCCTGGTGCCGGGCAGATGGGCAGGAGGTTGTTAACAGCAGACATGAGGCACCGTGTCTGTTTATCTTAACCAGTGTAGGGGATAAAACAGATAGAGCAAGTAACCTCAGGGTTAACAAGGCACCTTTTCTTTTGCTAATCAGCTCCACTCTGAGCAGCTTCACCCACATCAGGTCTATAGCCCTAGGTACCTGTTTACCTGATTTGGTCCTTTCTTTCTGTAAAAGCAGCTTTCTCTTCCCAGTTATAGTACTAAATTGGGGGGCATTTTTGCCCTGAATACCTAACCTTGCTTACCAGATATACCTTTGTATGGGGGCCTTTGCGCCCCCAATTCTGGTGGCTTTGCCCCCCCTACTCTATTTTGGGGGCCTTAGCCCCCCTTCTCTATCCTTATTCACCTAATCTTATTTACCCAAACTTGGGTGTGAGCATCCTATGGCTTTGTAATTCTTTATGCCTTGTTAACCCATTGGTGCAAGCCCAGGGAGTTTCTAAGTTTATTTCCCACAATATTTTGATAGGGATTGCATTAAATCTGAAGATTGCTTTGAGTAGTATAGACATTTTAATAATATTTTTTTTTCCAATCCATGAGCATAGAATGTCTTTCCATCTCTTTGTGTCATCTTGAATTTCTTTCATCAGTGTTTTATAGTTTTTGGAGTACAGGTCTTTCACCTCTTTGGTTAAGTTTATTCCTAGACATTTTCTTGTTTTTGGTGCAATTGTAAATGACATTGTTTTCTTAGTTTCACTTTCTGCTGCTTAATTATTAGGGTATAGGAATGCAACAGATTTCTGTACATTGATTTCGTTTCCTGCAACTTGACTGAATTCATTTATCAGTTCTTTTGGTGGAGTTTTTAGAGTTTTCTATATATAGTATCATGTCATACAGAAAGAATATTTGGATTATTTTGTGGTTCACTTCTAATATCTGATATCTAGAACAATGTCTGCCACATAGCATGTGTTCTATAAATACTTATTAAATAAATGAATTCATTCTTACAACAATGCCAGGAAGTGATTACTATACTTCATAGATGAGAAAAAACATCACCAAAACCACCATCACTAATTGTAACAGTAACAAAAAAAAAACAAAACAAAACAAAACAGATGCAGTAAGGTTAAATAACTATTAAAATATTTTTATAAAGTAAGAAACTATGTAAATAATTTATGGTATAACAAAATAATGGAGCAGTATGTAGCTATAAAAAGTAATGAGAACAATCTTTATAATCTCATCTGGAGTTATCTCCAAGAGATGTTGTTAAGTAAGGTATAGAAGTATCATATATTATGATTTGTTTAAAAATCAGAAAAAACAATTGATGGTTTATGCATAGCCTAAATCTGGAAGAATACACAAGAAACATTGATTAACACTGGAGATAGAAACTAGGTGAGAAGGGATAGTTGTAGGAGGGATGGTTGTAGGGGTAGTTGTCTTTCTCTGATTATTTGTACCTTTAAAATTTTGAACCATTCGATCTCCTACATGTTCAAGAATGAAATAAAACAATAACTTCCCTAAAGTCAGACATCTAGTAAGTGATAGAGCGACATGTAAATTTGGTCTGCCTGACTGAAAAGCCATTTTCTTTCCACTAGCCCATACATCAAGAAATACAGCAGAACTAATCCGTTTCATTTTTTTTTCTAGTGGTTGAATTCTTGAAAGTCATTTCAAATATATGGAATGCGAAGCAATATTGGCTTTTAGCAGTTCTTTCAGTAAAATGAATGTCAGTAACATTAATAACATAGAGAACCAGTATGTATAGCTTTTGTAGTCTACTAAAATTATTTTTTTTCTCTCCATAGCTGCTGGCTGGCAGTTCCAGATAAAAAAGATCTTATAACTAGTCCATTTTTATGGTCATTCGTCTTACCTGTGACTATTATCCTCATCAACAATATTGTTATATTTATTATCATCATAGTCAAAGTGATATGGAAGAATAATCGCAATCTGACAAGGTAAGATTACCAATTATGGGAAACTTCAGGCATGACTCATCTGATACATAATACAGCACTTTAATATGCCCACAGTTCCCCAAAGAGTTTTCAGACTCTGGTACAATGGCAAGGATACGGGGTTTGCAAGGCAGATTTTCTTTTAAACTTTGTCTCAGAAAGTAAATCTTCCCCTCATCTTCCAACAATGTATTACATAACACACTTTTGTGCTATATGAGCCCAACTAAAAACTAAACCCAAAGACTTCAAGAAAAAAAAATTTTCTCTCCCAGTCTCAAATATTCAAGAAATAAGATTTGGATAATTAAAGAAGTTGGAAGATTGTGAGGAGATGCTGGTAACTAGAGCTACAGGCTATATTTTACATGTGTTTCTTGAATCTGAGTATGGCTTTGTTTTTAAAATTCATTTAAAACATATAAAATTGGGAGATTTCACTTAAAAATTGTATTTTCTCTTGAAAATATTGGAGCATCTGGAAACATTGGGTCCACATTTCCTGCAGGGGGGACATATGCTCCCTGGATTCTCTGGATTATCAATTCCCATGTATACTGCTTCTCTCCTTTCTATAACCTTTCTGACTCCAATAAGCTTTTTCATTGTCATCCCTGGTAAACAAAACAGCTTTCAGTTGGAGAGACAAATAACAGAAACTGTTAAACAAATATACTGTCCATCCCCACCTCCCAACAATGCAGATTGGTTAGAACACAGTGCTAATGAAGCCATGAACCCAGCAGGTTTAATTTTACAAGACTGTGTTTATCACCAGTACATTTACTGTAAGCACATCTGTGAGTTTTGTTGGTCACTGAATGGATCCATTTGGTATGCACATATGGGTGAAAACTGTCATTAGTGGGAATATCATCTTAAATATGTGCTTTATTGATCAAGAGTAAGTATCATCTTTCCTATATGAATGATAGTCCACATTGAGAGGAAATGTGGGGGGAAAAGACTATCACTGATAATCTTTCAAATCTTTATTTTACTGGTAATGAAGAAAAATCTTGGTAAAATCTTCTTAGTCTAATTGCATATTAGTTATATTTGCTTTGTACAAAACGGTATCATTTTGGCCATGGACAGCAACAAATGTGTATCTCTAATTTTGACTGGTAGATCATTGTTCTTAAGTTGGCTTAGTTACAGTGAAAATCAGGTCACAGTTTAATTGCTTAACAAACTATCTTTCATTGTATCCGTTAGCTTTTGCTACATAACAAACCACCCCAAACTTAGTGGCTTAGAGTGACAAATATTTACTATTTGTCATAAATTTGAATGTTGATCAGGTGGTTTTTCTGGTCTTGGATGGCTTGAATATGGATGGATGATCTAAGATGACTTATTTTTATGCCTGATGGTGTTTGGTTGGTTGGTTTTGAGTGAGAGCTGCTCAGCTGGGAAAACTAAGCTTTGCTCCATGTGGTCTCTCATCATCAATTAGGCCAGTCTATGCTTCTTGACATAGTGAAGTTAGGATTCCAAAGAGCAACAAAAAAAGGCCGGCTCTACTGAGCAAAATGCATTCAAGCTTCTGCTTGTGGAACAATTGCTAACATCCCACTAGTAAGTCATATGGCTGAGCCCAGATTCCTACATTTCTACATTGTAATAACCTGTCATTCCCGTATCAACCTGCATCATGGGAAAGTCCCAGATGTTCAGAAAAGGATTGCTCACTGGCTGATCCACAAAGTAATTGCCAAAATAAAATTCCTTTACAAAGAAAACATTGGTATTTTTGTGTGTGAAATTTCACACACAGTAGTACTGTGTGTGACTGCAGTAGTATTTAAGGGACTGTTTACGCCTGAGCTTTTAAGCAGGTATCACGTTCTTTACAAATAAAGCTTGCTAAATCATATTTTATCTGGACATAGGTCTAATATGCTTTTTCCACCTAATGCATAATATTGTTAAATAGTGTGTATGGACAGCTGAATATGTATTCTCAATTAGAGGGTAAACATGATATTAATAAATAAAATTATATTAGTAAGTAAAAATCTCATATTTTCTTTCTTGCTTTCTCTTACCTAGCACAAAAAAGGTTTCATCCCTAAAGAAGATTCTTAGTATGTTATCAATTGCAGTTGTTTTTGGAATTACCTGGATTCTGGCATACCTTATGCTAATTGATAATGATGTCATCAGGACTGTCTTCAGCTACATGTTCTGCCTTTTCAACACTACTCAGGTATGGTGTGGGTTAGTCTGAAAGTAGCACACCATGCAGTGGTGGAGATGACATCACCCTGGACTAAACTGAAGTTTTCTTCTTTTGAAACCCCTGAAGGTCATTGTTTATTACATTTTAGGAGACTCTGTTTTTAGTACATTTTGAAGGAAGAGGAAAGAAATCTCTTTATGACCTACCTATTGTGTCCTTTCCTGGATGGAGTTTATAGAATATAATTATAGTAGGGTTGGACCACGTTATTTTCTCTTCTCTAAGCAGAAGAAATTTTGTACAGCAATTGGCTTGGCAAACACTTCTGATTCCTGTCTCCCAGGCAATAGGTTCACGACAGCTCCTCACCATGGTTGACAAGGACAATGTTACAGTTATTGCTGGAGCTTAGATCCCTGTGGGATTGGCTGAATTTTTTCTTTCTCTCTGTTTTCTAACAATTTTATAAGATTATGTGTCTTATCTTAAAAAAAAAACCTTTATTGTGGAATAATTGGGAATAATTGACAGATATAATTGCATTTATTTATTTATTTATTTATTTATTTATTTATTTATTTTAAATATAATTTATTGTCAAGTTAGCTAACATACAGTGTATACAGTGTGCTCTTGGTTTTGGGGGGTATTTTCCTGTGGTTCATTGCTTACATACAACACCTAGTGCTCATCCCAACAAGTGCCCTCCTCAGTGCCCATCACCCATTTTCCCCTTTCCCCCACTCCCTCATCAACTCTCAGATTGTTCTCTGTATTTAAGAGTGTCTTATGGTTTGCCCCCTTCCCTCTCTGTAACTATTTTTTTTTCACCTTCCCTTTCCCCATGGTCTTCTGTTAAGTTTCTCGAGATTCACATATGAGTGAAAACATATGATATCTCTCTTTCTCTGACTGGCTTATTTCACTCAGCATGATACCTTCCAGTCCCATCCACGATGCTGCAAATAGCATGATTTCATTGCCAAGTAGTATTCCATTGTATATATAAATCACATCTTCTTTATCCATTCATCAGTTGATGGACATTTAGGCTCTTTCCTTAATTTGGCTATTGTTGAAAGTGCTGCTATAAACATTAGGTACATGTGCCCATATGAATCAGCACTCCAATATCTTTTGGATAAATTTCTAGTAGTGCTATTGCTGGGTTGTAGGGTAGTTCTATTTTTAATTTTTTGAGGAACCTCCACACTGTTTTCCAGAGTGGCTACACCTGTATGCATTCCCACCAACATTGCAAGAGGGTTCCCTTTTCTCCATATCTTTGCTGTTGTTTCCTGAGTTGTTAATTTTAGCAACTCTGACCGGTGTGAGGTGGTATCTCAGTGTGGTTTTGATTGTATTTCCCTGATGATGAGTGATATTGAGCATCTTTTCATGTGTCTGTTGGCCATCTGGATGTGTTCTTTGGAAAAGTGTCTATTCATGTCTTCTGCCCATTTCTTCACTGGATTATTCGTTTTTTGGGTGTTGAGTTTGGTAAGTTCTTTATAGATTTTGGATACTAACTCTTTATCTGGTATGTCATTTGCAAATATCTTTTCCCATTATGTGGGTTACCTTTTAGTTTTGCTGATTGTTTCCTTTGCAGTGCAGAAGCTTTTTATCTTTAATAGGTCCCAATAGTTCATTTTTATAATTGTATATATTTAAAGTGTATAACATGATTTGATATACATATACATTATTGAATGATTGCCAAGATCAAAATAATTAAAACATCTATCACCTCCCATAGTTGTTGAGGATTTTGGCATCTATGTTCATCAAGGATATTGGCCTGCAATTTTCTTTCCAGCAGTGTCCTTGTCTGGCTTAGTATCAGGGTAATGTTGACCTTGTTAAATGAGTTTGGAGGTATTCTATCCTCTTCAGCTTTTTGGAAGAGTTTAAGAGGAATTAATATTAATTATTTTTTAAATGTGTGGTGGAATTCATCTGTGAGGTAATCAGGTCCTGGACTTTTCTTTATTAGGAAGCTTTTGATTATTTATTCAATATTCTTGCTTGCTATTGGTCTATTTAGTTTTTCTGTTATTTCATTATTCAGTCTTGGTAAGTTCTGTGTGAATTTTTTATTTCATTTCTTTTAAATTTATTGATGATGGTTTTATGGACATGAATTGCTATATCTTGATAAAACATTTACCCTTGAAAGGAATGTGCATTGTGTAGTTGGGTGTAGTGTTCTAAAAATGTCAGTAGGGTTAAGATGATTTTTAGTATTGTACAGATTTTCTATCCTTACCAATATTTTTTCCTGTTTTTCTCAATTGCTGAAAGAGGTGCATTAAAATCTCTAACTGTGATTGTGGATTTGTCTATTTTGCCTTTAATTCTGTCAATATGCTTCACATATTTTAAAGTTCTGCTATTAGATGCATATACATTTATTATTGTGATGTCTTCTGAGGGAATCGACTGTCCTTTGGAAATGTCCATCTATAACTCTGAAAGTACTCTTTGTTGTGACATCTACTTTATCTGATATTCAGCCTTCTTGTATATATTGGATTAATGGGGTATATATTTTTTTAATATATTCACTTTCAACCTATCTGTGCTTTTACATTAAAAGTATGTATCTTGTAGATAGTAAATAGGCAGGTATTACCCTTTTGTTCATCCTGACAATCTCTGTCTTTTAAGTAACATTTAGTCTATTTAGAGCTGATGTAATTATTAATATGGGTGAATTTATATGTACCATTTTGCCATTTGTTTTCTGTTGCCATTTTAAGTGTTTTATTCTTCTGTTTGCCTTCATTTTTGAAGGATACTATCATTGAATATGGAATTATGGGTTGAAAAATTTTTCACTTTTATGAAGTATTATGAAGAAGTCATTTCACAAACCTGCTCTAGTTTCTAATGGGACACACTCAGTGTTTCATATTCCCGCCCCCCCTCCCCCCCATCTATGTAACACTTTATTTTCCTCTGGTTGCTTTCAGGATTCTCTTTATCTTTGATTTTCAGCATTTTCACTAGGATATGCCCAGGTATTATTTTCTTTGCATTCATTCTGCTTGGGATTGCTGAGTTCCTAGAATCTGTTTATTTAGATCTTTCACCAAACTTGAGGAATTTTTGAACTTTATTTTTTCAAATACTTTTTCTACCCTGTTATTTTACTTTTCTCTTTTTTGGGAGTTTAATCATATATGTTAGACCATCTGATATTGTTCCACAGGTTCCTGAGCTGTTTATTCTTTGTCATTCTTTATTCTTGCTGTTCATCAGATAGGATTATCTTAGTGATCCATCTTCAAGGACATTGATTTTATCTTTAATCATTTCCAGTCTTCTGTTAACTCTATTTAGTGATTTTTATTTCAGATACTGTACTTTTTTCATTTCAGAATTTTTATCTTATAATTTTTAATAGGTTTTATTTTGATGATTTTCTTAATTTTTGGCTCATAATTCAGTACATTTTCTTTTACAACTTTACGTGTATTGTCATAACACTTTAAAATCTTTGTCTGCTAACTCTAACATCTGGGTCATTTTAGTCAATCTCTACTGATTATCTTTTTGTTTACTATGAGCCTTGTTTTCCTGTTTCTTTATATGTCTAGTAATTTTGGTTGTTTCCTGGACATTATAAATAATACACTGCAGCAACTCTGCATTCTGTTTTATTCCTACCAAGAATGGACTTAGCATATAATTAGCTTAGCTGGACTAAAACTGAAAACTATCTCTCCTAGGGTGGACAACAGCTGAAATCTCTATGTAGTCTTTTTTAGCCATAGACAGACTTCTTAGTGTTTACTCTATGCATTTACAGTTTATAGGTAATTAGAGATTTGGGTAGAATTTATAAACAGAATCTGGAGCTCCCCTTCTCTGTTTCCTCCAGGATATTCTGAATATTCTTCCTTATTTTTCAGATGTTGTAGTTGCCCTAAATCCTGTCCTCCAATTCTTCAACCTAATAAGACTGCCTATTTTAACCCCTCATTTAGTCATCCTGTGTGGGGCTGATCAGAGTGTGCTTTCTGGCAGAAAGATATTAAAAAACCACACATAACAGGAATCCTACCCAGTTATAGTTCCTTTTTTCTTAAATGTAGATTCTCCTTCCAGTTTCAAACTGCTTTTATTTGTCCTTCAGTGTCTTCAGGTAGGTTTTAAAAAATATTTTGTTCAGAGTTTGTAGTTTTTATCTTCATGAGGGTTGATTTAATAAAAGAAGAACCTTATGAAGTTGTTTTTGTGACATAATTATACATAAGACTAAAGGTGCTTTTATTCCTTGAGTCTTATCTCAAGTATATATTTAATTATAAATCTTTTAAAAAACATTGCATTTATATTTTGTATTAAAATCGGAGATGAAGATTTATATTCTTTTTCTTTTTTGAAAGTCATTCTATTAGTATTTTGGGAGAATCTACTGTAAGAAGGATTATGGTGATCTTTTGATTTTTATCATGATAAAAATAGTGACATAAATGAACAAAAATGTTAGATTAAAAATGAAGATAATTCTGCTTGACCTTAGAGGATTTTTGTTTGTGTGTATGCATGCACAATGTCAAACTCTAAGATAAAACAAGTATGCATTACTGAAAGACCTATCTTAAAAATTTTTTTAATGTTTATTTGTTTTGAGAGAGAGAGAGAGATAGAGAGCAAGCAGGGGAGGGACAGAGAGCGGGAGACAAGGAATCCCAAGCAGGCTGTGCACTGTCAGTGCAGAGCCTGGTGCAGGGCTCGAACTCATGACCCATGAGATCATGACCTGAGCTGAAATCAAGAGTTGGATGCTTAACCAACTGAGCCACCCAGGCACCCCTGAAAGACTTATCTTGAAATCAGAATTTCTCTCTGTGCATCTTAACTGTATGCCTTCTTTCATAGTGAACAATGACTTTTACTCTGATAAAAAATACTACCAGGACTTTTCCCTCTGTATATGAAATCTTGCTATTTGTATTCATACAATTTAATGCTGTATTTCATGTTCCTAGAAATTTATGGATGTTGTATATTTCTGATGCATTATATCTTTCATTGATATAACAAGGCACTCTCGGTCCCATTTTGCCTTGAAGTATGATTTTCTATGTATTAATGTAGCAACTTCTAATTTGTTTTTATTTGATCTTATCTACTTAGTTTTAATCTTTAAGCTTTCTATGTCACTTTGGTTTTGACTTACCTCATTTTAAATTCCATATATTTAGGGACACCTGGGTGTCTCAGTCGGGTAAGCGTCCATCCGACTTCAGTTCAGGTCATGATCTCACAGTTTGTGGATTTCATCGGGCCCTGTGAAGACAGCTTAGAGCCTGCAACCTGCTTCAGATTCTGTGTCTCCCTCTCTCTCTGTCTTTTCCCGCTTGCATGTGCTCTCTCTCTCACTCAAAAATAAAGATTTAAAAATTTTATAGATCCCATATATTTAGATTTGTGTTTTTAAAAATAATTTTCTCATTGTTTTTCCATTTTATTAAAAAAGTTAGTCTTGGGGCGCCTGGGTGGCGCAGTCGGTTAAGCGTCCGACTTCAGCCAGGTCACGATCTCGCGGTCTGTGAGTTCGAGCCCCGCGTCAGGCTCTGGGCTGATGGCTCAGAGCCTGGAGCCTGTTTCCGATTCTGTGTCTCCTTCTCTCTCTGCCCCTCCCCCGTTCATGCTCTGTCTCTCTCTGTCCCAAAAATAAATAAACGTTGAAAAAAAAAATAAAAAAAAATAAAAAAGTTAGTCTTTTACCTATTTAGCTAAATGTTAGCCATCAAAACTAATATGTTTGATTTTATTCTGTCTTATTTTCTTTTTTCACATCTATCCATTTCTTCCTATGTTTTATATTTACTGTGCTATATAAATTATGTATTCTTTTACTTAATCTCTAATTATTAGAATATTTTCCCTCTGTTAATTGTTATCTTTGTTTATTAAACATTACAATTTTGTAAGATATAATTTTCAATTTGCAGAATAAAACAATATGTATTGATTTCTTCCTTTTTAAGGTAATAACATTAATACAGTGTAGCTGCTTCCTGTCTCATGGTTTTATTGGTACAATTTAAAATTTACTCCGCAATTATTGTTGTTAAATTATAGCATCTACATTATTTTCTTTCATGAGCTATTTACAATGCTTGGATTATATTTGATAATGATATCAACTGTATTTTCTTTTCTTTAAAAATATTTTTTATTGAGGTATAGTTGACATACTCAACTACATTTTCTTATACTTACATAGTTTCAATGCCTTTTGCTAGTCATTTTATATTGGAATGTCCTAATATTTAACTTTTAAATCTTTATGAATATCTCATTAATAGTATTATATTTTTGAATAACTGTTTAATGGATAGTTGTAAATATATTTTTTTAATGTTTATTTTATTATTGAGAGAGAGAGACAGAGCATGAGCAGGAGAGGGGCAGAGAGAGAGGGAGACACAGAATCTGAAGCAGGCTTCAGGCTCTGAGCTGACGTGGGGCTCGAACTCAAAGCCTGACACAAAGGCTCGAGCACAAAGCCTGACGTGGGGCTTGAACTCACGAACCACCAGATCATGACCTGAGCCGAAGTTGGATGCTCAACCAACTGAGCCACCCAGGTGCCCCAGGTAGTTAGTAAATATTAATGAGGACTTTGCTAACTGATACTTTTTCTTTGGGTACCATGACACATGAACCACAAATTAGCTTGGCATTTAATTCTTGGCAGTAATCTTTTTTTTATTTGAAATTCTGTAGACTTACTAAAATTTTATGTTGTACAAAAAGGTTAAAATTCTTTCTTTTCCTTCTTCTTCTTTTTGGTTCTTCCCATTCTTATGCAATTCCTTAAAATTAAAAAAAAAATTTTGGACCCCTAGGAAGTTACAAAAATCATACAGAGAGTTCCTATGTACCCTTCATCCAGCTATGCCAATGACAACATCTTATACAACTATAATACATCAAACCCAAGAAATTGACATTGGTATAATCCACATAAATTATTTGCTTATAGGCTTTAAACTCTTAAAGTGATGACTTTAATTCTAGCTTTACTAATTTATTAAATAAATAAAAATATATAATTTATCAAATTAAATAGAATTATTGTAGTTTTGTAAGTTCATTTGTCCTCTTTCTTCTTGTACTCAGCAATGAACTTTTTATGTATACAAGTTTTATCTCCTTAACTAGGTTTTCAGTTCTCTCATGCAAGAAACATGCTTGTGTATCTTTCATAGTAGGTAACATCTTGCTTAATATCAGTATGGGCTATACTTGTCTAATATTTTGTGAAGACACTGCAGTGTTTGATGATTGTCTCATCACTGAAAGTAGTAACCACTGTGTGAAGTTGCCATCATGTTGGTTGTTTCTGGCCCTGGTCAAATATCGCTGAGGAGGCAAGTCTTTGATACAAAATGGAAACTATTGGAAAAGTATTAGATAAACTTGCCTGGACCACAAATGATAAAGTCTGTATAATGCAGTGTGAGAGCTGCTTGGATGTTTAAATTGCTACCACCATGTTTAATGTTTGTAAGCACCTCACCCTCTATCTGGTAGCCCTCTAGAGTGCCTTTTTATTAGTGCCTCAAACACTGGATGTGTGCCTGCCACTAAATCTAAATGGATATAAGGTAGTTTTTCACTGTTGTCAACACCCAGTGGAAATTCCTCAAGGGAAATAAATAGGATAAACTTAGTTGGTCTGGATTACCAATTGCCTCATGAGCTTGTTGTCTAGAGTGATGAGGAATTTAGAGAAGTACCAGAAAGAAGGTATAGTCAAGGATATTCTCTTCTCTGTGATATGAATGGCACATTACAACTAGAGGCTCATTACAAAATGTTAATAATGTCTAGTAAAACTGAGGGTGGCCATATGGCAAGAGCACTGAGCTTAAAGGAGAGTCAGGCTGTCTTCCAGCTTTACCATTAATGATTCATATGATTTTAGGAAAGTCATACAACCTTTCTGAGTGACATATGTAAGATATAAAATGGAGGAGGGTGTTAAAATTGATACTATGTTTTTCAAAGTGTGTCTGAATATTGCTTAGGTCAGAATTTACGTAGTATGTTAAAATGCTTATTCCTGGGCCTCATCCCTTACCTAGTCAGTCAGAATCTACAAGGTAAGAACTAGAAATCTTCACTTTAAACAAGGGTTTGACTTTTATGTACACTAAAGTGAGTTGTTTATATGTAAGCCTCCCTCTAGATTTAGAATGCTATAATTCTAATGGACATTTACTATGTGCTATAAATATTACTTAAAAACACAATTTGATCTTTGTGCTAGTGAGAATTAGTTTGGTCCATGCATTTTGTCTTTTTCAATAACACCTTTGGGATTTTGGGAGTATAGAAATATTGGAATGCTACTCAGACAGAGTTTCACAGGATGGTGTCTTTATGAATTTTCCATGGTCTAGATCTTTTCCTCATTGTCGCATAACAAGAGATTCTATCCAGTCTTGTCTTTACCTTAGAATTTAAAGATGAAATAGTGTACTCCACAAAGAGGACCAGTTTTCTCATGTCTTCAAAATAAATCTCTCTTCCTTGAACAATCAGGATGGTCAGTGAACACTTTGTCCTTCTGAAACCTGTGTCCCTATGCATACTTCCTTGTGTCATCAAGGCCTGGCCCAGATAAGTAGGTACCACCTGTTGGATAACAATCAAGTTAACCTTCCTGCTTTTGGCCAGAGAACTGGTCTGTCTCTTGCCGATATGTATTGATTTTATTAGTTAACCTCTCAGAGTCTTTGGGTTATCTTACCACAGTACCAGAAGTCTCCTACCACAGTATTCATAGGATATGATTCTAGAAATAAATCCTAATAAGGCTTGGGCTCCAGAGATGCCAATCTGGAGACATGATGGATTTTTAAAAATAACTTTTAATTTTGAAATAGTGTAAAACAAGAAGTTGCAAAATAGTATAGCGTTCCCACGCACTCTTTTCCCAGCTTTCACTAGTGATATCTTATATAACCCTGCTACGTTGTCAAAATCAAAAAGTGAACATTGGCACAATACTATTACTCAACTATAGATATTATTTAAACTGTTATTTCCACAAAGGATATTAATGAGAAATTAACACAGGACGCTTAGATGCTATCATATACTTTATAATATCTTTCTATTGTAGTTACTAGCAAGAGGTTGAGTAGTATATTGGATAGAAGAATTTTGGAACCAAATGGAGTTGAGTTCAACTCCAGACTCTACTGACTAGTGGTTGGGTAATGTTAGGCAAGTTACTTAGTTTATCTGAGCTATAGTTTTCTCACTTAACATGAGGATAGTAAGGAGAGTAAGACTCATTTCATAGGGTTGGTGTTAGGATTAAATAATGAGGATTAAAGGAAAAGCAGTATCTGATACCAATAGGACTTCATGAAGTGGTAGTTTTTATTTTAAAAATGTACAGAAAATAGTACTCAGTCTTTTATGGACAAATTTCTCATGCACATCTGATCTTTATATGTAAAGGACAGAAAAGCAATGAATAGAAGTGCTTAAATTTTTTTTTTTTTTTTTAGAACTGGAAGAATTAGGTAACCCGTAGTCAATCTACCTCCTTCAGAAATAAAAAACCAAACAGGTTAGGAAAAGAACGAAATTACTCTGGTACACGCAAACGTAAAATATTTGGTCTTTGTCCTCAGTTCCTGACACACAGTTCCTAAAATCCTTGGAATCTTTGGAGTGATATGAGTTTCTTTTGTGTGCTAATGAATGACTGGTGGTCAGAGTCCCTAGAAAGCTTTAGGCTGGAGGCTTATTGCCAGAAAGACCAAACCTTGATTTGAAGCTTGGAACTTTCAGCCCCACCCCTCAACCTCCAGGAAAGGTAGAAGGGCAGGAGATTGAGTTGGTCACCAATGGCTAATGATTGAATTACCAGACCTGTGTAATGGAACCTCCATAATAAGCCCTAAATTAAGGGGTTTAGAGAGCTTCTGGGTTGGTGAACATATTGAAGTACTGGGAGGGTGGTGCACCTGGACAGAGAATGGAAGTGGAAGTTCCATGCCCCTCCCTCCACACCTTGTTCTATGATCTCTTCTATTTGGCTGCTCCTGGGTTGTATCCTTTATAATAAACAGGTAATAGTAAGTAAAGAGCTCTCCTGAGTTCTGTGAGTATTTCTAGAAAATTATCAAACCTGAAGTGGGGAGGTGGGTTATGGGAACCCCTGTCATGGTAGTCAAGTCAGACAGAAGTGTGGGTAATATGGGGACCCAATATTTGCTATTAGCATCTGAAGTGAAAGCAGTCATGGGACTGAGCCTTAACCTGTGGAATCTGACACTAACTCTGGGTTGTTAGTGTCAGAATTCAGTTGAATTGTAGGACTCCCAGTTGGTGTCAGGAAGAGAAAGAGCTTCTCGGTTACACAGCCAACATGTGGTAAACTGGAACCTGAATTCAAGTCTTCCAGTTCTCCTGCCTACATGTAGCATTTCATATATGAGAAGAACATCTTTTCAACAAAGTGCACAACAGCTTGCAGATATAATCACTCAAGTTGGGGAGTTGTTGAGCATGATGAGAAGGGTGTCTGGCAGAGTAAAATAAATTGTTTCCCTGATTCTGTTATCTCAACACTGATCTAACATTAAACTTTTATTCTATCTCCAGGGATTGCAAATTTTTGTCCTCTACACTGTCAGAACAAAAATCTTCCAGGATGAAGCTTCCAAAGTGTTGAAGTTGCTGTCACTATCCACTGGGAAAAAGAAGTCACTGCCATCAGTGACCTCACTGAGGCTGCGTGTGAGGATGTATAACATGCTCAGGTCATTTCCAGCCCTAAATGAACACTTTAGGCTGCTGGAACCATCTGTAATTACAGAAGAAACTACACTCTCTGAAAGTGACCAAGCAAACCCAAGCATCTAGACAGTAAAACTATTACTTTTTGTAATCCTCTTTTTATTCAACTCATTTTAAGTTTTGCTTATTCTGTTTCTTTTGTTTATTACTCAGTCCTCCCAGAAAGTCTCCCTCAGCATACTTTGCTCAAGGGTGAGAATCAGATAAAACCTGTCGTTTATTATCATCAGGGATAATAGATTTGGAAGTTTTTCTATTATTCAATAGATTCTTACCTGTATGAGGTGAAGAATTCTACCCAGCATTCAAGAGAATTTAAGATTATAATTGCTACTTATATCATAAAGTCTATGTGACAAACTTTGGTAAAACAAATTATTTTACAATTTAATGAAAAGGACATGAGAAGAAGGGTGCCTAGGTAGCTCAGTTGGTTAAGCTTCTGACTCCTGGTTTCTGTCATGATCTCATAGCTTTGTGAGTTTGAGCCCCACATAAGACTCTGCACTAGCAGCATGAGCCTGCATAGGATTCTCTCTTTCCCTCTCTCTCTGCCCCTCCCCCACTTGCTCTGTCTCTCTCTCTCTCTCTCTCTCTCAAAATAAATAAATAAAACAAAAAACAAAATGACTCCTAATAAACACTGTATGGAATTGCTTGTATATATATAATACTTTTGATTTGTGAATATTTTAATTTATACTTTTATTCTTATACTTTTATTTCTACTTAATAATTTTGTACCAATTTAATCTCTGGAAAAGGATATTTTTTTCTGTTTTGAAAAGGGATGTTTTTTTCAAAAGAGAGCATGTTATGTGACCAGAGGAAGTGGCTGTATAAGAAATGGGCAGTGAGGGGTGCCTGGGTGGCTCAGTTGGTTAAGCATCCAGCTTCATCCTAAGTCATGATCTTGGCACTCCCGAGTTCAAGCCCCGTGTCGGGCTCTGTGCTGACAGCTCAGAGCCTGGAACCTCTTTCAGATTCTGTGTCTCCCTGTCTCTCTCTCTCTCTCTCTCTCTCTCTCTCTGCCCTGCCCCTACTCGTGCTCTGTCTCTGTCTCTGTCTCAAAAATAAATAAACATTAAAAAAATAAAAAAGAGAAAAGGAATGGGCATTGAGACACAAAAATAAGAGCTCGTTACTAAAGTCTCTGTATATTTCCTTCTGGTTCTTGATACATCTATGTTTTTATTGATGAAGAGACACTGAGACTCCAAAGATGAGAAGTTAGTCACAATCATCACTTACAACTTTTCAAAGATTTAGCTGCTCCTGGAATTTCAAACACTTGAATTATGAAAGGCTTCCTGAATAAAAAAATGACCTCCACTAGGATGGGGAGCACTCCCACTGAACTTAGGAGATGCAGTCTTTGAATTGTGGTGTTCTGTTGTGTCATAAACTAGGCAACTGCGATGAGTGCACTGAACTAAGGGACTAACAAATGTCATGTGAGCTGTGACATACCCTTCTCATCACACCCTAGAGAACATGTGATTTTTTATAAAAATGGTTTTAAATGACTGTTGAACTCCTAGACTAGCTGAGAGCCTATCTCATCTGCAGAATAACTGAGACCTTACAGGGTAATGGGAAAAAGTAAAGGGAAGAGGATAAAGAAGAAAAGCAGTTCTCAGAAGTGAGTATTTTTAGTGCTGCTATAGTTATATCTCTAGATAGGGGCTGAACACTGGGAAAATTGAAAGATGTGGGTGACTGATTCTATGTCCCCAAATTTATATTCAAATGAAAGTAAACCTTAAGTGAGGGCCACTTTAAAGTGAAAAAAAAAATCACCAAAGAGCCTCATTTAGCCTCAGAGTGGAGTATGTGTGTTCTGTTGGCAACTTTGGTTTTCTTTTCACTTTTTCAGTCTTCTTGGGAGTATAGCAAACAAAATTCCATGTAATCTTCCTGGAATGGCTGTACCAAAAAATGTGCAAACTTTACTTAAGTATTGTAGAGGATAACTTTACATACATATTGTGGAGAATAAGTTAGGCAGACATCGACGTTCATCCATCTACCCTGAAATCCTACCACTTGTAAATAATTCTACTGATTTAAACCTTTACCTCATGCAGTGGTCAGGAAGTTTAGTGGTAGAGATCAACTAGAAGTAGGTTAAGGGTCAAAGAGAATTTTATGACTCAATTAATTATAAAGTCCAAGGACTGAGTTGGTTTTAGGTGGGGTGACTATAAGCTCTACTTTGCCTGAGTCAGTCCTAATTTGTACCTGTTGTCCTGACTTATGTATTACTAGCAACCCCTTTTCCTCTCAAGTGTCCTGGTTTAGAGAACAAAATATATGATGATACTAACTTTAGGTCTAGAGTTCAAAAGCAAGGAGTTCAAAGAATGTGTTAGGATTCGTTTTCTCTCCCTGTTTCCTGCATCTTTGTCCTTCTGTGCTTGACTCCATCCTCCAGTTGGATTACATGGCTGAAAACTGGCCTTTAGCATCCCCTTTTTCCTGCCCTGCAACTTCCTGTCAGTGAAGACTAGCTGAGCCAGAGACCTGTGGGGCTCGGTTCCTATGATCCAGAGTAAAGCAGGGGCAGGAAGAGAAAAGGAGCCAAGAACCGGCTTACCTTCCTTGGCCACGTGCCCACAGACACTTGTACTCGGGGAGTACTGGGCCAGACTGAGTCCCATACCCACTGTGAGGTAGAGGGATGAGGGATGACCTGGTTGACAGGATATCCTGGAGTGGAGAGTGAACAGTTACACTGAGGATGGGCTCATCAATCATTTCCCTTACTCTGAATGAACCTGTTAGAGCCTTGTCCGAACAGAGTTTGAATGCAGTGGATAAGGAAAGCAAGAATTAATTAGTTGGTGCTTTGGAAGTTGAAGAGCAAGTACAGGGACTGTAGGAGCCAAATGGTGACCTACCTTGAATAGAAAATTTCACAGGGCACCTGGGTGGCTCAGTCAGGTAAGTGCCCCACTCTCGATTTTGGCTCAGGTCATGATCTCATGGTTGGTGAGACTGAGCCCCATGTTGGGCTCTGTGCTGACAGTGTGTGGAACCTGCTTGGTTTTCTCTCTCTCCCTCTCTCTCTGCCCCTCCCCTGCTCATGCACACCTGCTCTCTCTCTCTCTCAAAATAAACAAATAAAATTAAAAAGAAAAAGGAACTTTCAGGAAAGGGAGACTCAGAGTACTGTTTTTCATGATATTACATGGAGCCAGTTTTCCATGTTTCTGATTTATTTTGCATGGTAACAGTGTCCTGTAGCCTTTTTGCTTATGGTAGCACATGTAGTTTCTTTAGGGAGCAAACTATCTAGACCTTTGGATTTCGTTTGCTGGGTCTAAACTGATAGTTTGGATGGAGCTCATTGTTTAATTGTTGGGGTTTTGGATTGCTCTTTCTCTTACCCTTCCCGTTTTGAAATGTATCTTAGGTCTTTTTTTTTCCTGTTACCAACAAAAGGAGATTATTTTCAAGCTCATTGCCTCATTCAAAAGAACTTGGCATTCTGTGCAAATGTTTGGGAACCTGGGCCAAAATGCTGATTGTATCATACCAACCTGTCATCCACTGGAGCTTTCTGACTCAGTGGAACCCCCTTAATGTCACCCTGGGACCTCTAGTACCTGGCTCCTCAGATGAGGTCCAAGCCAGAGACACCAAAATTATGTTCCATTCAAGCATGGGGGGCAGGCAGTTACTAAGAGAGGAAATGACTTCCTATTTCCTATATATGTTTTGAAAGTTTTAGAAGATATTTACAAAGTATATCTTTCAAAAAAGCAAAATTCATAATTCTCTAACCTATCAAAGATGTCTGTTTTTCCGTCTTCTCTTATGCGCTTTGAATACATCAGAATTTAAATAACTGTAATTACAGTAAATGAAATTTTATCCTGATTTTCATTTAAATTACCCAGCAATGTAGTCCTTACAATAATTGATTGAATAATATAGCACAAGTTATTAAGTTCTATTGGATTTCCATCTTATTTCAATTTTTAATATTGTTGTAACACATAATTAATAAACTGATATATGTGAAGATATATATATATATATATATATTTCCTTTCTTTTTAATTATTTCCTTAATATAAACTTTAAGCATTAGGATAAATGTGTCAAAAGTTATGGAAATTTGTTTAGATTCCTTGCATGTATTATTATATTGCCTTGAAAACCTTGCACTAATTTATAATGTCACCAACATTTGAAGTGCCATAAACATTTTTTATATACTTGTTTACTTTGGTACTTCATTTTTTAGTTGTTTGTGTTGTCCATTTGTCAATTGAGCTATTGTTTTTTTCCTCATAAATTTGTATGAATTCCTTTTATTATAGTTGTTAGCCTTTTAATGATTAAATTTGGTGAAAATATTTTCCCTTAGTTTTTTGTTTTCCGCTCTTTTTAATACAATGAAATGCTCAGTCTGCATTTGATTCAAAAGATGCAAAAGATTTATGGAGAATTTAGCATGTTTTTGAGTTTATATGTCCTCATAGTGGCAGAATATTTGTCATTTTGTTTTAAGGAGTATGTTAGGGACAATGTAGAAACTTTTAAAACAAAGAACAGAGACATAAGTGTGCCAACCAAGCCCATGGCATCTTTTTTTTTTTTTTTAATATTACTTTTGAGGGAGAGAGAGAGCAAGCAGGGAGGGAAAGAGAGAGAGGAGAGACAATCCCAAGCAGGATCCGTGCTGTCAGCACAGAGCTCGATGCAGGGCTTGAACTCATGAACTGTGAGATCATGACCTGAGCTGAGATCATGAGTCAGACGTTTAACTGACTGAGCCACCCAAGCACCCCCATGATGTCTTTAGTTTTTCATTATATTGTATAGCAAGTAGGTGGGGGTCTATGGCATTATTTTTTCCTCTCAAATACGTTTTCTGTGTCTGTGTCCATTCACCTTTTCTTAAAAATAAAACCCCAAATCTTAGAAAAGGAGAAGTTTTATTAGCAATTATGTAGTAAAGCACACATACAAAACTCAAAGTAGTGTTACAGGTGCATCATCTATGACTTCATTTACATATATGTAACCTATTAACTGTGTATTTGAATATATATATATATATATAAGCTGCTGAAAAACTGATTAAGGAAATCAGGAGGAAGGGAAAATAATCATAGGGGCAGAAAGAGAGTAATACCCAAGAAACATTTCATATGGTCTTGTATTTTTGCTAGGTGTGGGCCTCGAATTAGACCATAAGTTTCCTGGCACACAACATAAATAGGGAAACATGAACATACCTTACTATGTATATACAAAGACACACTGTGCCCACAGGAAACTTCAGTATCACAAGTAGGTCACTGAAGACTTTTGTTGTTGTTGTTGTTTTGTGGGGTTTTTTTGTTTTGTTTTAATATTAAAGCAGTTTTCCTTAATTTTGGCAATTGGAATTAGTTTCCTATTTTATTTGTTTGCTTTGGTAGGGGGCTTGCTTTGTTTGTTTGTTTTGTTCTTTTTTAACCTTTTAGATTAACATCATCGAGTAGCGCCTGGGTGGCTCAGTGGATTAAGCATCCGTCTCTTGATTTCAGCTCAGGCCATGATCTCATGGTTCACAAGGTTCCAGCACCACTTTGGGCTCTATGCTGACAGTGTGGAACGTGCTTGGGATTCATTCTCTCTTTCCCTCTGTCTCTGCTCCTCCCCCACTTGCTCACTCTCTCAAAATAAACATTTAAAAAAAATTAACTTCATTGATAATTTACATGCAATAAAATGCACCCATTTAAAGTGTAAATCAGGTATTTTAGCAAATGTATGCCCTTTAGCAAATGTATGCCCTTAGGGTAGTAAAACCACTACCCTAAGCAAAATTAACAACTTTTTCATCACCCTATAATATTTTCTCCTGCTCTTCCCCAGTTAAATCCTCTGCCATCCTCAGCCCCAGGAAACTACTGACCTGCTTTCCATTATCATGCATTAGTTTTGCATGTTCTAGTATGCATAAATGGAATCATGTTCTCTTTTGAGACTGGCTTCTTTCAGTCACCATAGTATTTTTGAGATTCATTCATGTTATGTGTATCAGTGCTTTGCCTCTTTTTATTGCAGTAATACTCAATTTTTTTTTTTTTTGATAAATCACATTTTGTTTATGCTCTCACCAGTTGATAGGCATTTGGTCATTTGCAAGTTTTTAAAACTAGGAATAAAACTGATATAAAACTCATATAAAGTCTCTGTGTTTTCTCTTGAAATACCTAGTAGTGGAATTGCTGAGTCATAGAGTAAGTGTATATTTAACTTTACAAGAAACTGGCAAACAGTTTTCCAAGGTGGTTGTACCATTTTATACTCCCAAAAGCAATATATGAACTTGGGGATTCATTTTTAAAGTCGTTACTTGTGATTTATTTCAAAAGTAGAAATAGGTTATCTTTTTTGCAAGCTATTGATCATATTTCTGAAAAATCCCACTGCTTAATATGTTAGCCCCTTATTTTAACAAGAAAAAAATTAAAAGCAAAGTGGAGTGCTACGATTTAATGCTGTTATCATGTACAAACTCCATTTCCCAGAGAACTATAGTCCAATTCTTATCTTCTTCCAGTATAGCTTTGTTACACGTGGAACTATGACATTGATAATTTGCTGAACTTTGTTATAAGCTGCTTCGAAACTATGTTGTAACAATTGAGACCTTGCGGACCTTTGCAATAACACAAAAAGAAGACAGTTTCTTCTGTCCACAGTACTTACCATGCAGTTGCAGATTAGGAAGCATTCCAGACTGGGAGTTGTGGTGCCAACTACAATTGACATGGCAAAACACAACACTTGCCTCTCTGGGCAAAGGCCTGAGGCTCTACCGTTTTAAAGGTATGGGCAGGACCAGGTGAACTCTAAATTTCCCACCAGCTCCAAAATTTTGTGACTCTAAATGTGGCCTGAAACTCTTTTTAAATTGACTTAAAATATTTTCCTACCTAGGCAGCACATGAGTATATTTTCTATAAGAAAAACTAAAATAGAGCATGCCAGATAGAGCCAAAGTGCTTTTTGTCTAATTTCTACCAAATCCAGGCCCCTCTTTTCTTCCTTCCCTGTCTCCTGTAAGAAGGAGTTATTACCTTATGTTATTCACTGTAATAAGTTTGCTGTGTACCTTCCAGATTTTGAGAAATGTGTATACATAAAATTATATACCCACAGAAATTCAAAGTCTTTTGCTTCTTTTTCCTTATTTTATATAAATGGTATAGGGAAATAATTCAGTAGTCCCCAAGGCCACGCCCAGGTTCAATGATTCACTAGGAACACTCATATGATTCAGCATAGAATTGTATTCATGGCTATGATTTATTATAACAGAACACTATATAGCAAAATTGGCAAAGAATAAAGTCACATGGGCTGAATTCTGGAGGACACCAGGCACAAGCTTCCAAAAAGATCTCTTCCGTGCAATCACATGGGGTGCACTTAGTGCCTCCACAATGAATTGGAACAACACGTGTGAAATGTTGTCTACCAGGGCTCATTAGAGAGTCAGTGCCCAGGGTTTTTATTCAGGGCTGGTCACAAGGTGCTCTCTGCCTGGCATATCCTGAAATTCCAGACTCCCAGAAAGCAAGCAGGTGTTCAGCATAAACCACATTGGTTGTACAGTTCAGGTTCAATGCACAATTCTTATCAATGAATAGCAGGAATGCTCCTGAAATCCAAGTTCCCAGACACTAGCCATAGGCCAAATCATGCAAGCAGTTCTTTCTAAGGATAGCCGTTTTGGTTTGTATGTTAACTCTTTCCTGCAAAGTAACATAACTTCCTGAAACTTGCTTTTTCTCATTTAATAAAATGTTCTTGAGATCTAACTCTATGTGTGTATTTCTTTTAATTGCTGTATAGTCTTTTACTTGAAAATAACACATCAGTGGTATCTGTGTTCTCATGTGCAGGGGTTTCTCTGGTACCCAAGAAATAGAATTGCCGGGTCAGATAGGATTGGCTATTTTAGATGTTGATAAATACTACCATACCACCCTTTAAATAGTTTACATCATTTTATAATGATACAAATATATAATAAAGTATGAATATATTGCCATACACTTTTCTATGAAGTGTTATGAAACTTTAAGAAAATCAAACTAATAGGTGAACACTGGCATTGTTTTACTTTTCAGTTTTTATTATGAGTTTTTCTTCATTGAAAAGGCTTTTTTTAAAATGCCCTACTTTTGCATTTATATGGAGGGACTAAAAGCAAGATTGTTGGCATAAATGTTAGATTAGAGATGTGAGAGCCTTTCAGTACCCAGACTGTGATTTGACCTGCATGATTTCTAGAATCTGACATCTGGGTTTCTTAAAAGAGATGAAAATAAGATACTCTTCATCAAGTAAAAAGTTGTGAGATCTTCTTGTACATCTTATGACATCAGTCTTTCAACCAAAGCTGACGGACTGCATAGATGTAACTCAGCACTGTCTCCACGAGACATAAAGGAAGAAAAGTGGAACAATTTCAAGTTACTCAGAGATACACTCCTATACTTCTAGGGACCTAGGAACTCACCAGTGATGGTTGCTCCCTGTTTCTGGAGACTTGCCCACTAAAATGGTGAGGAACTTAGTGTTGTTTCATTCAATAAATATATACTGAATACCTCAGAGGTGCCAGCCTCTACGTATACAAAATCTAGGAAGAATGGCCTACAAGGAGCAATTTCTCTAAACAGGGGCTGGATATAGAGCCCCATGGTAAGGACAAAACATTTTAGGGTCTCAGTGGATGTGCAGCTAGTAGGGCAGACTGAAGGATGTCGCTTAGCTAGTGCTAGGAATGACTCCCTCAAAGTTACAGAGTAAAAATATTCTTTTCTTCATTATCTCTGCATGGAGTGGCAGCTTCATTTGTTTACACAAATAGACCTTTATGTTTGGCCAATGGAAGGGAGGCTGACCTGACCACCTGAATCCTGTTTGGTCCTCATGAGTTTCCCTTTCTGTTTGGAATTCTCTGTATTTAGCAACTGCTGCCACAACAGGGCTGATTCTCAGGGAGGGACATAACTTCTCCTTGAAATTCTCACCCAAGGAGGAACTTAGATCCCTTCTTTTATTCCCCTGAGGGTAGAAGAGATGATTGAAATTTTCAAAATAATTTATACTGACTACTAAAGGAGGACATGATGAAATAGGTTTTATTCAACTGGCTAAAAGTCTCATAGTCTTTGTCCCATTTCCCATACTGTCTGAGAATATACCTTTTTGATTCTTAGGATCTTCCTCTTCTATTTGAAGTATTCTAGCCACACAGACTTTCAGGGAGAAAGAGGAGGTGAGAGGTAAGTGAGTTGACTGCCTCTCTCAAAACCACATCTCAAATCTAACCCTTCTTCAGATGTCGGTGAAAAAGGAAAGTAACCTTTGAACTAGTTCCTCAATTCTCCCTTTGCTACAGGTAAGTCAAAAGTATTTCCCTACACTGCTTCACCTTTATTCACATGTTTCCAACTTTAACATTTCTAATTCAAGACTATTCTTCGTGTTCTTTTAAAATCAGATTCACCTGCATATAAGTGACCAGGTGAGCATGAAGTTCAATCTTCTCTGAGCACATTTCTAAACTCCACACACAAAAAAGAGGGTAAGATGTTTTCTAACAGCATTTTAAAAGTGTAATTACTTACAGAATTCCTAGGACAATCTTCTTAATAGTTTGATTGATGTTTATCCCAATAAATGTGATCATAAGCGTTTAAAAAGTGATAATTATATATGCTAACAGCCTTTTTGGCTTCATTAATGAAAGGCAGCAGTATCTAAAATCAGCATCTACACATACAGTGGGAGAAACCATGTTCTTGGTAAAAGTGGTAACTAGTTCAATTCAGGTTATCACTCCCTGGCCAGTTATCATCCACATGTTTTGGGAGCCTAAGTACACAGACTTGTATCATCAGCAACTGTGGACACATTACAGAAACAGTAATAACTTTTCATTGACTCAACAGTTACTCATTGAGTGCCTATTATTCACTCACACAACCAGTGCCAGATGCTGGGAAGGATAGAAAGAATATAATCACAGCCTTGAATGCAAGTTGGGTGGGGGTGAACCAGATACTCAAAGACAGAATTATAAGTAAGGATACAGAACAATTACATGTCAAATGTTTGCACAAAAAGTCAGGGTTATAATGTAATCTTTATAGTCTTCAATAAGACTGCAAAATGATACCACTTACACTCCCTACCCCGCCTCCCCCGCCCCAAAGTCTTAGTGGTGATGCCGAGAGTTGGCATTTTCTTATACAACTAAATATTTGCATAATCTACTATTCAGTAACCCATGTATTAGCATGTAACAAGAGATACTCTTGAACAAGAGACATACAAAAGTATGTTTATAAAGGCACACAGCAGAAACTGGAAACAATCTAAATACACTTTGATAGGACAAATTTTAAAAATTTGTGGTATACTCCCCCAAAGGAATATTCGGCAATGAAAATAAATGAATTTCAGCTACATGAAACAATATGGATATATCTTGGTAGCATAATATTGAGTGCAAAAATTGTTCCAGAAAACTAAGAGATGATACTCTATATAATGCCAATGAAGAAGTAAAATTGAGCAATATATCACATAAGCATATATATCTATATCCACACATATATGTATGTATGTATGTAGATATATATGTGATTAAATTACATAGAACATTTAAAAACAAAAACAAAAAACCACACAAGGGAATGTTAAATGCACAATTCAGGAAAGAGGCATGGGACCCCCTCTGGTAGAAGCACATAGGGAGGCATTATTGGTAATCTTCTAATCCTTGGGTAAGGTAACAAGTTCCAGCTGTTCATTATGCTCTTAATTTTTAAAATGTAATCGTTATATAGGATCAGGAAGAAAGGTCACTGAAGTTTTTGTGGATTATTTATTATTAAGCTGAAACAAGAAAATGAACAGGATATGGTTTGGGTTATTAAGCAATTTGACACACACAGATGATAATTTCGTATGCTTCTCTATATCGGCTCTATAAAATACAAATAAACCCAAATCTCCTTGATTTCATGCTTAATCACATTGTAAGCCTGCATCTGAGATAGCAGGAGGCAAAATCTTTCATAAAGTTCTTCATTAGAAATTTTAAAATGTGTATTTCTGGAGAATCTTGGGTAAATGTTTTAATGTTGCATAGACATCCTTCTTGCCTCATGTCACTTGAATCTCTGATCTGGCTTCCAAATGATGCTTTACTCTCTTATTTCTCACTTCTTGCCTTGGGCAGGTCCTACTTCCGCTTTGACCTGAGGAATCATCACTACCTCGTCTCTTAACTTCCATAGTGGTAGCTGGGAACAGGTTTTAACATTAAACAAGACTTCCACTAATTGGGGATGAAACATGAAGGAACTACAACATAGAGAAGCTCAAGCTGCTTTCAGAGTGCAAATGTTCCAGCCCCTCCAACAGACCACCCTATGGGTGTCTCTCTTCTAGCTTCCAGCTGGTCCCAGGGTAACAAGGACCAATGTACTTTTCAATGGCAGGACTCCAGTGAGTGTCCCTTTCATGGGAGCCTAAAGAGAGGAAATTGTTTCCCTTTATTCCAGGCCGAGGCTCAGTTCCTTATATCCTGCCCCAGGATCTACCTCCTTTTAGGAAAATTGTGGTATAATTCACTTCCTTCAGGGAATATTTTACCTCTGCTCATATTTGTGTAGTTTTATCCAATCTCAAACCATCTCAAAGACATTAGAATACTATTGGACAGCTGTGCATTTCCCCAAATATGGAGTACTATTGTCCTAAATAACAAGTAACGAAGAACAGTCTTTGGAGAAAGTCAGGAACTTTTTTCATTCCTTCTACATTCTTCTCCTCCTCTATCTCTGCAAGCAATTGCTCAAAGAGCAATACACACAGCGTTGGAAAATACAATTCAGAGGCAAAAAGCACTGTGACGTCATATATTTCATTTTCAAATGGAATTTTTCAGACTTCTAACTGCAAAAAGATCACACTATAGTACCAAAAGAACTTATTTCTCACCCTGAATTCACTTTACCCCAGGTCCACGGAGAACATCTGACGAACAACTGGGGACCACGTGAGTTCGATTTGCTTTCTGCTTGGTTTCTGTCATAGGAGGCAAAAACTACTTGCAACTTTTAAAATAGCACCTCTTACCCTTAGATTTTACTACCTCCCCCCGAAAAATGTAGACTTCAATCTGAGCCAGGGCACTTCTTACAAAAATAGGCGTATTTAAAACAAGTGTTTTAGATAAAGAGAGAAGGAAAAGAGTAAATAGTGCATGCTGCCTTATCTTCCCAAAAGGCATCCGGAATCCTTAGTAACCTTAATTTTCCAGACTTTACCTTTCACACACTCACAGGTTTGTCCTGTCTCGTAAACGCTATTAGAAACCCCTTGCTCACCAACTGATTCATCCCCATTCCCAACACAGTGCGTAGGTGCCCAATAAGAATGAATGAGTTTGTGGAAGGCGGGAAAAGGATTCGTTTTTTCGAGACCTGACTAGAAGAAGTACAATGGTCACTAAGAACAAAACAAAACAAAACAAAAGCCACCCAAACTTGAACAAATGCCCACTTTCAACAGTCTATCAGAGTCCAAAACAGCAAACCACGCCTCACAAACAGGCGACGGACGGGTTTCAAGCTTCCAGGAAAACCGGAAGTGCCTGGTCACGCCTTGCGCATGCGTGCACCCGTCAGCATACGCTGCCACACTCGGTCATCCAGTGAGAAAGCAGAGACTTCGGCCCACACAGGTTCGGGCACTACCCGCCCCGCGCCTCGGCCTCTGCGCATGCGTTCTGGGTTGCCTGCTTGCTGTGAGGCGGAGCGAAAGGACAGATTTTTTTTTTTTTTCCCTTGTTCCCGCCCCTCTTCTTCCCCCACCTGCCACGTACTGGGCCTGAGATCTCGCTAGGCTTGGTGGGTCTGTGCGATTGGCCGCGGCCGGCGCGAGCCTGCGAGCGAGGTGCGGCGGCGCCGGCGGAGGGCACCGGAGTGGGCCGTGACCGCAGCCTCCTCACGACGCCCCAGAACGCGCCGGCGGCCTCGCACGGGTCCGGTAATCGGAGGCCCGCGGAGAGGCAGCCGCGGCGGCCTCGGCAAGCCGGTATGGCCGCTGGGGACGGGGGCGCGGCCGCTCAATCGACAAGGCGGGCGGGGAGACGAGGAAGCGCTGGGAGGGCCTCGCTCGAACCAGCGGGTACCCGGCGGGTGGGGCCAGAGTGGGGCTGTGGGAAGGGGCTGGGGCCCGGGAGGGCCCTCGCGCTGGGGAGGGGAGGGCCCGGGGGGGGGGGGGGGGGTCCCGCAGGCCACCGTGGCAGGGGGGCAGGCCTCGGGGGTCTCTGGGGGTTGTTTGGGCCGGCAAGTGCTCTTGCTTCGATTCCTCCTGGCTCCAAGGGGTCGGACTGCCCGAGGGAGAGGAGAGGAGGGGGCTTGTGAGGCCTGGGGTGGTCGAGCACCTAACCCCCAGAGGGGCTTGGATGGGTGAAGAATAGAGCCTAAGGGAGTAAGTTTATTGGGGTCACTTAAGAGGAACCTTGTTCCTTAGCTGTGTCAGGGTTTAATCGAGCGCCGTCTGGAGGCCCAACCCGGTTTTCTAGTGATGATGATAGCGAACTTTTAAGTTTACTTTACTATGCCCTGTAGTAAGTATTTTAGATGCATGATATCATTTAATCATCACAAGGATCCTTTAAATTTAGAGATCCTTTAAATTTAGATATTATTATGCCTATTTTGTGAGGTTTGGAGAGGTACTTGCCTAAGGTCACGGGGCTGGTAGTGGGAATCTTTACCATCTTACTGGCCAGGCAGGATTTGTGGCTCCTTGGATTCTTTGTAGTAATCAAGGGTTGCTTTTGCTTAGAATTTCTTAAGGAAAATTGCTACCCTGTGGAGGTGCCTAAGCAGGCCCCTCTGAATTTCAGCGGGCTTAACTCATAGGATTAGAGGAGCTGGAGGTTTGGCCACTGAACCTGGATTCTGGTTCGAGGCAGGCTTTTTATGTGTCTTTGGGCATGTCACTTTATTCTTCAGTGCTGAAAACAGTGTTCCTGTTGGAGGACTTGGTAAATTAGTGTCTGTGTCCTTTCTGGACCTCAGAGGGAGTGGGGTATGGACAAGATGGGAGAAGAAAATACTGTAAGGATCTCACTAGCACTCCTGGCAGTTGGTAGTTCATTCATTACTAGGCTCTGCCTAGTGACTGGAGTTAGAGAAAAAGAGGACCTGAATTCTGTTACATAAGAAAATGTTGGGGATGGGATTTCCCCTGAAAGGGAGAATTTTGTAGTGTCCTTAGTTTTGTGATAATTGTGTACGTGGCTTGAGGAGATGGCTGCACAAACTGGGAACGGCCTTAGGACAGAAGCTTTGGTTCCTGGCCACAGGGAGTTTACAGTGCATGGGAAACACCAAGGAATAAGTGAATTTGCAGGCAAACATGGCAGATAAAAGGAAAAGAGACTAAAGTTTTGAGATCCATTGGAAATGAATGCTGCATAATCCTCCCCCCCAATAAAAAAAACATACTATTAGTTAATTCGATGTTGGAAATTTCTCTTAATTAGGAGTATGTCTGTTTGGGAAATCACTTCAAAGGAGGTACAGTGTGAAGGTCCGACTTAGGAACCGACCCTAACAGTTCAGCTTTCTTCTCCCAATCCCTTATCAGAAATTTATTATTTCTTATTCATCTTTTGTTCAGAGAACAAAAACAAGTCTTTAAATACCTACTATATGTCCGGCACTATTCTAGGTGCTGGTAAGAGTAGATAATAACGTGTTGCTGAAGCTAAACCCTGGTCCTTAACTATGTTCTTGCTGGTTTACACATCCTCTGGGTAGGAGGAAGTAACATACCTTGATTTACTGAAGTTCTTTATTACTTTCAGACTGTAAGGTGAGCAAGGTGGAATCTTTACCATTTTGTTGAAGTAATTATACTTCAGAGCTTGGCACATAGTAGGTATTAAGTAAATGTTTCCTGACTATAGAAAGTGCTTTGGCTAACAGGTGAAGAGGTTGTATGGAGGTTTCAGTTAATCACAGTGTTCATGAGAAGTTCATTGTGAGAATTGTCAGATAAAGAAAACTATTCTTATTTTAAATTAAGACAAGCTTAGCATCCAGATTTAGGAACACAATCCACTCTGTTCTGAACTGACTTAAAGTGTTAGATTCAGTATTTAATGCCCCATTTAAAAATATTAATATAGCTGTAAAATACAGTACAAGTACAAAAAATAAAAAAAGGAAGAGTGGAAAGAAACAAGGGGAAGGGCAAATTGTGGAGGGTATTTAGTGTTAGGTTAAAGGGAGTTTGAATTTACATCCTGCTGAAAAAGGGATAATCTGAGGATACAGGCCTTCAAGGGCTGACTTCGGGTCCTCACTAAGTGGCATAATTAAAAAATCTGTTGCAGTAACTGGGAACTTTATTTTCAAGCCATCTGTGATTTGTGGGTCACTGCATCATGGAAAAAGAGTATTTCTAAATTTAAAAAGAAAGAAATTATTAAAATGTTCAGGATATGTCAAGGAGTTCTAGAGACACTCATTTAAGGAATAGTTGGAAGGACATAGGACATTTATATGAAAGAATATTAGGGCATTTATATGTAATATTCATGAAATGACTTAGGATTCCTGAAAACTTTCTCCAGGTATTTGAGGGGGTGATGTGTTGGAGGGTAGATGGGGTGCTTTCACACCAAGAAAAATAATTGTAGAGAGGTACGAAAACTGTAGAATGATTGTAGAGAAGCATGAAAAGCCGGTATGATGTTAACAAATTAAGAGGAAAAAACAGCTGCCAGTAGTAAAACATGAGGTTGAAACTACAGTGTGGCCAGTAGGAGATTGTAGGGCACTTTATTTTATTTTATTTTATTTTTTTGTAGGGCACTTTAAATAAGATCATTTCGGGGGGGGCAGGAGGAGGTGGGGAGTGGAAGCTAGGGAAATGCTCAGTAGTTGTAGATGTATTTAAGAACATTTTGGTCTTGAAAACAAGAGATAGACCTTGAGAAGAAGAGCTATTAACACATTATTTAATTGTAACTGTATTTTCTAGAACTCTATAGTAACCATGTAAATTACTAGAGACCTCATAGTATATTTTGAGTTTAGAATTAGTGTCGTTACGGAATAATCACTCTGAAATAATACCTAAAATTAAGATGAAAGTAAAACCCAGGAAGGGAAAATTTTGTAGCAAATTAGTATTTAGTGGCTAGTTCTCTAACATTATCTTATTTCTTTCTTAAAATATGCAATTTAAACGGGGTGCCGGGGTGGCTCAATTGGTTAAGCAGCCGACTTCGGCCCAGGTCATGATCTCGCAGTTTGTGGGTTCGAGCCCCACGTTGGGCTCTCGCGGTTTGTGGGCCGGAGCCTGGAGCCTGCTTCGGATTCTGTGTCTCCCTCTCTCTCCCCCTCCCTCGCTCGCACACGTGCGCACTCTCTCTCAAAAATAAATAAAAACATTAAAAAAAACTTTTTAAAAATTTAAAAAATGCAATTTAAACATACACAGCCACTCAGGTTTGGGGAGGGGTGAGGTATAGAATATTAAGAGACAATAGTGGACATTCTTACTAGAAAGCTCCAGAGGATGTCATTCATTTGTCTTTTCTCCTTAAGTTCCCAAAATAGATAAGAAAATTAGAGAAAATACTAGTGAGGTCTTATTTTAGAGAGAAACATTTCAGACTCTAGTGTTCACACATGATTTTCTCTTTAGAGTTAGCATTTAGTTATAGGCTAATATAGAGTGAAAGCCAGTATTCTTCATTTAACAAAATTGAATGACTTCCATGTGCTAGACCAGTATTGTTCTGGGCTCAGGAATACAATGAACAAAACCATTTACTTCTTTACTTTCTAGTGGAAAAGACAATACAAAATTAATTCTTAATGTCTGGGAGTGATAAGTGCTTTGAAGAAAATTGAAGCAGGGTAAGAAGGTGAAAGAAGATCCATTTTAGCTTAGATGGTCAGGGCAAACCTCTGAGAAATGAAGATTTGATCAGAGATCTGAATCATGTGAGTTTTGAAAAGGGCTCATGACAAAGGGAACAGCAAGTGCAAAGCCTTGAATTGAGAAGGAGAACTTAAAGTGTGGGTGCAGCAGTGTAACCAGGGAGAGAAGTAGGAAATGAGGTTAAATACTTGGCTAGGGGCCAGAGGCCAGATCATGACCTTGTAGTTCTGGCTTTTATTAAAACTGAGATGTGAATCCATTGGAAGATTTTAAGCAGAGTGACATTAGATTTTATTCAACAGGATAATTCTAAATTTGAGAATAGATTAAAAGTGGACAAAGGTAAAAAGGCAGACTGCTTACGAGTTTTATCCAGTAATGCAGGCAAGAGGAGTCTTGTGCAGTAATGCAGGCAAGAGCTTTAGATCAAGCTGGTAGAGGTAAAGTTACTGAAGTGATTGGACTATAGAGATATTTTAAAGGTAGTAGCAACTAGATTGTTGGCTATTTGGACTTTTTTTTTTTTTTTTTTCTTTTAAATCTTGAACACCTAGAAGAAAGAAATTGTCACTAACTGAGTTGGAGAAGACTACAGGAAAAGCAGATTTTGGGGAGAGGATCAGGAGTTTGTTTTCGGACATGTTAAATTAGAAATCTAAATGGTAATGGCAGATAGGTGGTTAGATATATGGGTAAAATAATAATTGCCAAAAATAATGAAACTTGTTTTCTTATGCACATACTTAAGTTATCTCCATTTTAACATGATGAATGGGGTAACATTGGAACAGTAAATCTCTTTTGAAGACCAGAATTTCTTAGATTCCAATAGTAGTTTTTTCAACTTTTTTTTCTTTAAAGTTTATTTATATTGAGAGAGACACAGAGAGAGAGAGCATGAGCAGGGGAGGGGCAGAGAGAGAGGGAGAGAGAATCCCAAGCAGGCTCCACACTGTCAGCACAGAGCCCTACACACTGGCCTGGATCTCATGAACTGTGAGATCATGACCTGAACTGAAATCAAGAGTCGGATGCTTAACTGACTGAGCCACCCAGGTGCCCTGCTTTTCAACTTTTAAGAAATGTTTTTATAGCTGTTTAATCACCAAAACCATTTTATCAGTCTTTCCCTAGAGTTGTATATACGCAACATCCTGGAGTCCACCATGAATGGACAGTTGGACCTAAGTGGGAAGCTGATCATCAAAGCTCAACTTGGGGAGGATATTCGACGAATTCCCATTCATAATGAAGATATTACTTATGACGAATTAGTGCTAATGATGCAGCGAGTTTTCAGAGGAAAACTTCTGAGTAATGACGAAGTTACAATAAAGTATAAAGATGAAGGTGAGATTGTTTCTAAAGTTAGTCACTAAAAGTCTAAGTATTGTATGTGTTCTTTTGCCTATCTTTTATTGAATAGCTCATTATAAATTTCCCTTCTGTCATAATTGAGTACCCACTTTATTTAATGGGATATATATATGTAGCTGATTATAATTCTTTTATAAGTTAAAAATAGCTAAGTGATTTATTATTAAAAATGGGGTTTTTAGTAATCACTTTCACAGAATATATATTTTTAAAGTTTATTTATTTAGAGAGAGAGAGAGTGTGCGTGTGCACCTCTGCGAGTGGGGGAAGGACAAAGAGAGAAAGAGAGAGGTGAGAGAGAGAATATCCCAAGCAGGCTCCATGCTATCAGCACAGAGCCCAACACAGGGCTCAGTCTCACAAATCATGAGATTGTGACCTGAGCTGAAATCAAGAGAGGACAGCTTAACCCACCTAGCCACCCAGGTGCCCCACTTTCACAAATATTTTTACAAGCATTTTTTTTCTTTTCTGCTCATGCAATTTTGGCTTCCTTTTTGCTTTTAAAACCAACTTTCACTCATATTTCCCAAAGTGAAAGAGGTATCAGTAGGTATTGGATGAAAAATGTTTTCATGGTCAACTAAGTATGAGAAAGCTGGTTGAAACAGAAATGTGTTTCTTTACTGCAGGAATTTTTAGAACATGTAATAATGCTGATACACATTGTCTGTTTATAGTATTCAGTGTCCCTAGACTCATTTGACCACAAAACTGTTTTTATGGCAATGGGTTTTATATGACAGATGTTGCATCAGACACACAGTGGAATTAAAATCATAGACTGTCTTTATTTCATCTTCTTTAAACCTTCTTCTTTGTAAACATCTCTACTGAAATTGTACTTTAGGTGGTTACCAGTTTCTTTCTGCTGAATTTATTTCCAGTCTGTTTCACCTTGATCTTTATACTTGGCATTGCTACTCCCATACCATCCTTTTAAAAATAACTTTTATCCCTTAACATCTCTGACACTACTGTCCCAGTTTTCTTATCACTAACAGCCGTTTCCCTGTCTCTCGGTGTGCTGGCTTAAAGTAATGCCTGCTGTTAATAATAGAAATCTTAAAATTTCAGTGGTTTAACACTCAAGAGATCATTCAAAGGCCCAGGTTGACAGAAGCTGTGTTATGTTCAACACATGGCTTATAAGCTCACCTTGAGCATTAACATCCAGCAGGCAGATAGATGAAGACAGAGTGTAGAGGATTACGTGAGGGATTGTACTCCCTGGGCCTTGAGGTAGTGTTTATCATTTCTGTTCACATCAAGCTGGCCAGACCCCATCACATGGCTCTACTGAACTGTCAGTGGCTTGGAGTATGTCCCTGGTTGGCCCACTTTCCAACAACCTATACTATGGAAGGGAAATATAAAAATATAAATCACTGATGATCAATCAGCTAGCTGGCCATTTAGCTACAGGTGTAATTTTTTTTTTTTTTTTTTTTTTACAAAGTGTGGTCTAATGGTACCCAAAACTAATTTTGAGAGTCACCTGGATGGTACAAGAGAGCAATTGCTTCTCATTCTCTTTCCTAATATAATCTCATCTACTTCTAATATGTTGACTTTAACCTTTTTGACTTCCAAGTGTGTGCCTTAATTTGATCAATTTGTTCTTTTTCTTCACTTTAGAACTCAAATTTTTAACAGCTTTCATTTTATCTGAGATGCTATGCTCTTGCCTCAAACTTGTATATTTTAAGCTGACCTCACTATTTATCTGGCTTGCTCTTAAATCCCTTATTTTTGTTTAGGGCAAGGATTGGTAAACTTTTCTCTAAAAGATCAGATAATATTTTAGCACTGTGGGTCATATTAAGTCTCTATTTCATCTACCTTTTTTTTGAAAACCTTTAAAAAAAAATGTAAAAGCCATTCTTGGTTCATAGTCCTATAAACAGGGATTTTTGACCATTGGTCTCACTTTATGGACCCCTAACTTAAGGGTATCTTCAGTGTTGAAATTTTGTCCTCCACATCTAGTTACCACATTGGGTTTGTTTTTCACAGTTTCTAAGTGTTTTGAAGTGTACAGATTTGTGTTACTTGTGGTAATTGTATAGACTGTTAGGTATTAATTAGGGTGGAGGACTGGCTTAGGTAAAGTTCTTGCCATCATATATTTCTGTTGTGAAATTCAGAAAATAAAAAAGGCAGTTACAGAAGGTTTTCTGTTTATATATATATACTTTATTAAAAATATATTTATGAGTAAAATCTCTGAAGTCTGAACATTAGATATGTTATAAGAAGTGGGTCTGGTTATAAGATCTTAGATCTTATAAAGATCTAAGAATAGTGATAAAATCTTCAGTTATGGCTTTTGTTGCCAGCTTTGTTCAAACTAAATCTGTCTAGTCAGTGCTTTTGGTGTAGCAGAACATCCTTGGAGCAGCCTCCCCAGGACAGAACTACCATCCTTACTCCCCTTCCCCAACCCAGCTGTGTCTGTGAAGATAGTCAGCAGAGGCTCCTGACCCAACTCCTTGCCTCTGGGTGCTTTTCTGTTCTTTTTCTCTCCAGAGAACATTTTCCCTGAGCCCTTTGAAAGCTTTTGAAACAAGCAGCTGATAGGCCGATTATAATATTCTTTAACTTTGAGATCTCGGAGATTATAGAATCTTGTGTATATGAGTATTTTTTCTAAGGAGAGTTGATAGTTTTCATCTTAGTATCAAAATGGTCAGTGACCCTTTTAGTTACTGCTATAATAGCTTCCTCTACATTTGTGTCAGTGGTGTTTTACTGTACTTAGAATTACATTTTGAACACTGAGAATCTTTATTTCTTTAACATTTGATAAATATATTTAAATTTTTTGGAATGGAAAGATTTCAGTCTAAACCAGTAATTTGTTATATTGCTACCATGAATGCCCTGGTGACTTATAAAGGATCGTCATATGTTAATCTTAGCTATGTTTTGGCTCTTCTTAATGAGGATATGATAAATAGCCTTGTTATAAAAGTAATAACCAAAATTGGGGCGCCTGGGTGGCGCAGTCGGTTAAGCGTCCGACTTCAGCCAGGTCACGATCTCGCAGTCCGTGAGTTCGAGCCCCGCGTCAGGCTCTGGGCTGATGGCTCGGAGCCTGGAGCCTGTTTCCGATTCTGTGTCTCCCTCTCTCTCTGCCCCTCCCCCGTTCATGCTCTGTCTCTCTCTGTCCCAAAAACAAATAAACATTGAAAAAAAAATTAAAAAAAAAAAAAAAAAAAAAGTAATAACCAAAATTGATATTCTTTTGAACAGATACATCTTTCCTAGATGCTTTAATGTTTAAGGTTTTTATGGGACATTCTAATTATGCTCTGTTACCTACATTTTCAATTTTAATTTAATGTATATCCTAGTTTATTACTGATACAAATCTGAAACTCACTTCTGTTTGTTTAAATTCCAGATGGAGACCTTATAACAATTTTTGATAGTTCTGACCTTTCTTTTGCAATTCAGTGTAGTAGAATACTGAAACTGACATTATTTGGTAAGTGGTAAATCTTCTAATAAATTTACTATTTTATCCATTGTGTTTTTGTTGAAGACTTTTTAACTTTTCTTTTTAAAGACTCAGAATTAAGCGATAACTTTTTCAGCTGTATCTGAATTTTCGAATTATTAGGCCTGCCTATATTCTTTTTTTTCTTTCCCGAAGATTAATAGAAAGTAGTTACATTTAAAATCTCCATCTGCTCAGTATCCTACATAGTAATGGGTGCCACTTATAGAAGTATTTCCAGGATTGAAAGTAATTGCAGTATTGAAACTACCTTTATTAAGTTTTAAATTTATTAAATTTATTCATTATATTAAGTTCTTAGTACTCTGAGAATGTAGAATTATTTTCCATAAATGTAACATGTTTTTACTTATTCTCAGAGCTTAACATATAGGCCTAAGACTGTAGACATTATTTTTTAAGGAGTACTTAAAGATTAAATTAGAAGTAGTTTTGATTAAAAAAAAAAATAAGCAAATACAAGACTAATTTTAATCTTCTAGATTTTGTATTCTTGTAGACAGTAACAGATTTGTGATGTAGAACTCTTAAAAGATAAGATAGAAAAGATTACAGAGTTTAAGTGGTAGCATGCTTATGTGAAAAATAAAATCTGGGCCTTTTTTTCTAGATGTTTTGTTTAGCATTTTTTAATAAGTTATGTGACACTGAACCTTTTGGTTCATGAAACCTGATGTGGGCCAGTTGGTTTAATTTGTATCTATTTCATCTCCATGTAGGAAGGGTGAATGTTAGTTAGATTTTAAAATGCTAATAACAAATAAAAGCTGTTTAAGAAATTTTTAAATAAAAGGTATGATTGCACAGTATTGAATCTAAAATACTTAACCACTAGCAGCCAGCTATCAGGAAGGTTCAATAAACTGAAAATCTTCCTTCCAGAAACACTGAGGACATTTTAGATTAACTATTATAAGTGTGTTTTTTGAAATATATACTTGAAGTTGCTCAGGAGAGTAAGAGAAATGTCCGGAGACCACAAGACAGATGAAATTAAAAACTGGGACCAGTAGTACCAAAGGGTGAGACTTGGTGTGCTTTTGGTGTTAATGGTCAAGGTTTTATTCTGCATAGTCTAAAGACTAGTTATTTGGTGTCTACATAGTAGAGGCCTTGGGTCCTAGACCCTCAGTGGGGTGTTCTAAAAAAGAATTTTTTTTTTAAGTTTTACTTATTTTGAGAGAGCATGCATGCACACGTGGTGGGGGGAGGGGGAGGGAGAGAGAGAATCCCAAGCAGGCTCTGCACTATCAGCACAGAGCCTGACATGGGGTTTGAACTCATGAACCCTGTGTTCATGACGTGAACTGAAATCAAGAGTTGAATGCTTAACTGACTGAGCCATCCAGGCACCCCTAAAAAAGAATATTGTAAAAGAAAAATACCTCTCTGTTGGTACAGGAAAAATCAAGGAATTGATACAGGAAACTCTCATACCCTGAAGCTGTTGGGTTTGTAAAGGCTCCCTTGAGGATTTCTAACCATGGTTGCTAGGTGGGTTGGATTTAAATTTAAACTGTCTTCAAAGATGGGGAACTCACAGGCACAGATACTACCATAAAAAATGGTAAGAAGTAAAGGCAGAAATCTCTTAGAGTAAGTTCTCAATCCAGGTCATGGGCTGCTTCTAGACAAAATCCTGTTGATGAACTTAGAGTTTAGAACTGTAAGACATGTGAAACAATCTATGTAGGCCAGATACAATGGCCACAACTAATAGTGCAGTTAGACTTCCAAGAACTTGCAGTTAATAGAAGTGGTCATCTATAAAATAATATTAAAAATTATTAGATGTAAAAGAAATAAGAATGTAAGAACAAGGCACTATGAAAAAAGGATAAACAGATTTTAAAAACAAATCAAGATAACTTTAGGAAATGAAAAGTATAATCATTCAAATTAAATACAAAGAGGAGAGGTAAAATAGATTAGTCACAGTGGAAGAGAGAATTATTGAACTAGAAGGTAGTCTAAAGAAATTACGGAATAAAGCACCAAAACAGAGATGAAGAATATAAGATAGAATTTAAGAATAAGAAAGTCCAGCCTATTTCCATTAAGACTTTAAAGAAGGAGATATAATGGGGGAGTGGAAATATTTGAGGAGGTAATGGCTAAAGAAATTTTCAGAATTATATAAAAGATATAAACTCGGATTCAGGAGGAAAAGTAGTCCTGAGCAGGGTAAGTAAAAACAAAACTCTCCTGGACATATTGTCACAAAACTGGAAAATATGTAAGGCAAAAAGATAATCTTACAAGTAGCCTGAAAGAATAAGACTGATCATCTAGCAAGCAATTAGACTTTTGGTAGACTTCTTCATAGTAATAATGGAAGCCAGAGACAGTAGAATAGCATCTTCCAACTGTTCAGAAAAAAAATCTGGAAAAGTAGCTTTCTATAGTGTGCTACACTTAAGGAATAAAGGGAGAAAAAAACATCAAAAATAAAAAGACTGAGGATTTACCACTCATGGACCCTGTTAAAAGAATAAAAGAGTTCTTTAGCAAAAAGGAAATTGAGTCCAGAAGAATGGTGAAACCTGCAAGAAATTGTGAGCAAATAAACTGGTCAACATGTAAATTTAAATGAGCACTGATAATAAAAAACAACAACAACAATAGTTTTAGAAATATAAAAAGATGGGACAAAAGTCCTGATCATTAATTGTATGTAAGGCAGGAAAGGATGATAGGAATTACATTTTTTTAAAGTTTATTTCTTTATTTTGAGAGAGAAAGTGTGAGTCAGGGACAGGCCGAGAGAGAGAGGGAGAGAGACAATCTGAAGCAGGCTCCATGTGGTCAGTGCAGAGCTGGACACAGGCCTTGAACCCAAGAACCATGGGATCATAACCTGAGCCAAAGTTGGATGCTTAACCAGCTGAGCCACCCAGGTGTCCAGGAATTAAAATATTAAATTTTTTTTTAACATTCGTTCATTTTTTTGAGAGAGAGAGAGTGCGAGCAGGGAAGAGACAGAGAGAGGGGGAGACACAGAATCTGAAGCAGGCTCCAGGCTCTGAGCTGTCATCATAGAGCCCAACCCAGGGCTCAACCTCACAAACTGAGATCATGACCTGAGCTAAAGTTGGACGCTTAACCGACTAAGGGTAAAGAAGGAAACAGAGTACCTACTTGGTTCACTAGACGATGAGGAAAAGAAGCAGAGAGAAAGCTTGATAAATATATAGTATAAAATACTAACTACAATGCACACAAATGGACTAAATGTACATGTTAAAACACTCTTATTGGAGTTAAACCAGATCTAATTACCTGCTAATTATAAGAGACATACTGAAATATTATGATGCAAAGTTTGAAAGTAAAGGGCTAATATTATACTAGACAAACTCAAACCTAGTTAGGAATACTAACAGAATGGACTAAAAAATTCCCTAGTAATAGTCACTTCATAGTGATAAAAAGCATAATTCACTGGGAGTATATAATAATTCTGAACACTTATATGTCATAGCCATAGATGTTCCCTAGGGAAAAATAAATTCACAATCATGGGAGAGCTTTTATTACTCTTTTCTGGGAAACTGGTAAATCAAGCAGGCTCAGAATTGTTAGTAGGGATAGAGAAAATTTGAACAGATCAAATACAGGCTTGGTCTTATGCATCTAGCAATTAAGAAGGGGTATGATTGTTTTGAGCACATACGGATATTTATATAAAAATTAACCACATAGTGGTTTTTCCAACAAATTTCAATAAGTTCTAGAGAAGAGATACCCTGGAGGTCACATTCTCTGGCTTCATTTAGAAACCACTGGACAAAAAAGATAACATACACTATGGGAGTCAGTCTGTGTTATCTTTTGGTTTTTGAGGATAAAAATATGCTTTAACATAAAAAAGAAATTATAATGGGAATTAGAAATTATTAGCTATGACTTCTATATAACAAAGTTTTTAGAGTATGCTAAAGTAAAACTTGAGGGGATATTTGGTAGCCTTCTATACAAGAAGGACAAAGTAAGCCGAAATAACTTATAAGGAAAAATTAATAAAGAGCAGAAGTGGACTAGAAGTCAGGGAATTGATAGGATCAACAATTCTGACGAGATAACAAATTTGCACACTTCTGTAAGATTAATTAAGAAAAAAGGCACAAACAATGGTAGGAATGAAAAGGGGCATACTACAAATACATTGCAGTGAGGAAGAGTGAATACCGTGGAAGAACAATGGGGTGTCTCAGTAAAAGTATTGGAAAGGATTTTTCATAGGGCTTAGGTGTATGGTAGAGGATTTTGGATAAGGTTCAAGGAACTGGGACTTGCTATAGATTGGATGCTGTTAGTAGGTGGAGATGGTCCTGTGATTGGGTATGTAACTAAATTTTATGCAGAAGGTGGGAGGAGTTGTGGCTAAAGCTTCAATTAGTGGAACAGCAGCCATCACTCATTTTAGCTAGGGATGTTAGTCATTTTTGTGGTTTGGTTATTGTTCTTGTTTTGTCTGAGTTCTCACATGATTATGCAGTGGTGCTGTTTTCATCTTCCATCTATCACAGTCACAGAGTGATCTTTTCTAATGGTTGATGTTCTTTGAGATTGTTCATGTTCAGCAAGAGAACACCACGGCTTACTTGTGAGTGCCAGGCCAGCTTCTGGCAGCACTAAGGTCTGTCTTACAGGACTAGGCCAGTTCCTGGTTGTCACGAGCTGCTTTTCTCCTTTTTAGGTATTAAAGAAAACCTAGTAATACCCTAAAAAGTCAGTAATTAATTCATGTAGGTAGGAGATTGTATTGAACTTGCTTGTAGATATATGGACGGTATGTAAAATATTGGTGAGTTGTCTTCAAAAAACTTCTATTGCTGGTTTGATATTTACAATTCAGTTAACAAAGAATCCCTGCACCTTTATTTAAATGGATTTCCTTTTTTAATTTGTTACCTTAGTAATTTGTATATATGTGTACTGGCAGTGCATAAAGCATTTTAATTTAATTTTTGAACTCCTGTCTTGAAGTGTGCGTTCAGAACCTTGTTGTTACTTTTCTTTTGTTTTTTTTTGTTTTTTTTTTGTTTTTGTTTTTAAAGTAACCTTTAGTGGTGGCAATCTTTGTTGCTGGATGAAGGATTTCTCATAATTTTTCTTTACTTTTAAGTCAGTTGGAAGTCATTTGGACAGAATGGTTAAATGAGGTAACGTTGCCTTCATTTAAAAAAAGACCCAATGATTATTAAATAATCTTTGTCTTTTTGTGGCTTTTATACTGCTTTTGGAAGTAACCACTTTGAAGGACAGTGGTGATTTGGATTCATGAATTCTGCATTTTTTTTAATAGGTTACTTTTTAGGTCAGTTATTTTAGGTGGCTATTTTTTCTTTTTTTAGATCAAAAAGTAGGCAAGAGGGATAATAGAACTGTCAGTCATGTTGCACCTTTTAACATATATATTTAGAATAATGTATTGATTGTATTACTTTAAGAATATAAAATAGTGTGGGGTGGGGGCCTGCATGGCTTAGTCAGTTAAGCATCTGATTTTTGATTTCAGCTCAAGTCATGATCTCATGGTTTTTGAGTTCAAGCCCCGAGTCAGGCCCTGTGCTGACAGTGCAGAGCCTACTTGGGATTCTCTCTCTCCCTTCCTCTCTGCTCCTTCCACGCTGGCACTTGCTCATACACTCTTTCTCTGTCTCAAAAATAAATAACTTAAAAAAGAACAGTGTGTGGTAAAAATGAGCTTTTGAAGGTACATCATTTCTCTTAAAAATATATTAAAGCTTTAGTTTACTGTATTTTTTTCCTAATAAAACTTTTTTTAAGCTAATATCATAGGCCATAGATGTGGCATCCACAAAGACTGATGAATATTTTTTTTTCCAAAAAGCGAATTTTTAGTAGTAAAGAATCCTTTCCTTAAAAAGAGTTTTCATTTAAATGTCATCATTAGGTGTCTTGTTCGATTTTCACTTTTTCAAAAAATCCATTTATCTTTCCTTATTGCTATCGTTGTGTTGATTTTTAAAGAATGTTGCCTAATTTTGAGCAAATTAATGCTTTTATTCCAGTTAATGGCCAACCAAGACCCCTAGAATCAAGTCAAGTGAAGTATCTCCGTCGAGAGCTGATAGAACTGCGAAATAAAGTGAATCGTTTGTTGGATAGCTTGGAACCACCTGGAGAACCAGGACCTTCCACCAATATTCCTGAAAATGGTAGACTGTGAATCCATTTTATTTTGCTTTATTATTCTTATATATTTATAAAATTTATTATTTTAATTTCAGTATACAGCATTATATTAGTTTCAGGTGTAGAATATAGTGATTCAGCGATTCCATACGTCACCAGGTGCTCATCATGACATCCTTAATTCCCATCACCTATTTTATCCATCCTCCCCCCACCCAACTCTCCTCTGGTAACCATCGGTTTGTCCTCTATAGTTAAGAGTCTGTTTCTTGTTTTTGTCTCTCTCTCTCTTTTTTCCCTTTGCTCGTTTGTTTCTTAAATTCCACATGAGTGAAATCATATGGTATTTGTTTTTGAACTTTTTTCACTTAGTGTTATACTATGTGCTCATACCTTTTTGCAGTTTTTTGTTTTTTTTTTTTTTTTAAGTTGGCACCTTCATTGTTACCCTTTCTTATTCCTGCCTCTCTCTAGTATTCAAACCTGCTGTTCTTTAGGATTACCAGGAGAGGTATTTTACCAATTCCTGGATCTCGTTGTAGACCTACTAGAGAGTAGGACCTGGGAATCCCATTTTTAAAGTACTCTCTGGTTGATTCTTTGCAACTAGTCTTAAACCCCTGGGTGTATGAATAGGTCAGTTTTCAGATCCCTTTGACTCTTTTGAACCCTTTTCATTGTAATAATGCACCCGAGGAATTGCAGTCATTTCATGAGTTTTACGTGGTATATGAAGTAGTTTCAAATAAAAAATAAGATTACTACATTCAAGAGGTGTATTGTAAAGTTTATCTTAAACACAATTTTTAGTAATCATGCAAAGAAAAACTTATTTTTTCCATTTTTCAGATGACATGTACTGTTTATATTAAGATGAAGTAATATTTATTGACAAATTTGGAACTGACATACATTTTGGGGCCAAATATATTTAAAAATGTAGACTGAAATTTATGTATTATGGCTTGAAAGTAGATTTTAAAAAACTGCTTTCCTCAGCTTTTAATATTCTTAGATGTTGAACTTAAAAAGCAAACTTACGTTTTGTTTTGTTTTGTTTTTTACGATTTTTGTGTTTGCATACAAATTACACGCTTAAAACCATCTATATTATGATAGAATAATTTGTTATAGAGTCTGGATGACTGTGTATAAGGGCCTTAATAAAAGATGTTTTTGTGCGAAAGTGGCATTGTATAATCCTTTGCAGCCTTTAGATTCTAAGAGATTGTATTTTTCTGTTCCATTTAGATTTTGGAGTTTTGCTTTCTTTTAATTTAGTAGTTATAGTGTAAATAAAGCTGTCTTTTTGTATAATTTCTCTTCCTCTCTTTCGCTGTATGGAATTGTATTAGTGGTAGATTGTCAATAAATACCTGGTGATTAGTAATTTCTAGTTCTCTCTCTGTATTTCAGAACATATGGGAGATGTGCTGAAATATAGTAAGATCTTCCTGGCCTTTATGTGATGAATCTTACTATATTTCAAGTCAATGCAAATGGTCTTTTCTGAATCCTATCTCTCCAAACATAAGCCCCATTTTTAGGTCAAGAATCTGAAGAAAACTTTTGACGATTTTCTCAGAAGAATTCATAGATGCTGACACAAAAACATTTGCATATAATTTCAGGGGATTTAAGCATCTGTAGAATATTATGAAACTTAGATCAAAATTCAACAAGTATAGCCAGTACTGTGAAGAAATTACCTATAGTAGCCTATGTTCTCCTCTAGGGGATAGAATTATAAGCTTTTAGATTTGGTGAAACAACCTTTCAGTTCTCACGTGTTTCTTGCCACTAAATTTACTACTTCTCTTTATTCTTTATTTTCATATATTCATATGTTTATTAACTTCATACCTATGTTCATGGAAAAGATGTTGAAACTGGTTCTCTGAATCTTAGAAATTATATCACATATTGTTCCTTTGTGTGGCCTCCCATCTTGTCATGGTGTCCTATCTGAGTTGTCTAATGAGTTTAATAATACATCCTGTGCTTTATTTTTTACGGATGGTTGTAGTGGTACCAGTGCCTGTTGAATACCTTGGTATACTTAGAAGATACTTAAACTTGCCATGCTCATGTTTAAAATTTTATCTTATTGTAATTGTTTATTATAATTATTTTATTGTAAAAATTTATTTTTGTAATTTATTGTTTCCTCAATAATAAGATCACTTACCTCTTGACCACTTACTTGCCTTCTAAGCTCTCAGAACATATCCTGACTTAATAGTCTTTTCAAGGAAATAGCATAAATAAGCCAAAAAAACCCCTACATCAGAAACTGAAAGTCTAGTTCACAAACAGTGCTGCCAGTCAGCTGTCAGTAGTCTTTAGAACAGTGTGGCTTACCCTCACCCAGAAACACGTGGCTATCTATGTTCTTCAGTGGTCTACCTCCACAGTGGTTCTTGGACACTTTCTTTCCCCTATGAGGAACGTGATGTGTAGGCTACCCTGGATACTGGATTGACCTGTTGCCTTAGCTGTAGCACCTGGCAAAGCAACTAGTAGGCTAGCGGACATACAGTATTGTGTTTCCTAATGGACTTAGTTTGCAGGAAGTGGAAAGTTGAACAGGTAGTGGACTCTGTAGTAGTGTGAGAGGGGATAATTTATAAGCTTGGTCTGATGTCCTCTTGGGGTGTAGCCTTGGAATTAGAGGAGGAAAATGGGTGAGGAAGGTGGATAACTGTAGACTTATTTTAAAGGAGTCTTAATCACAGAGATGATCTAATAACTGATACTCAGTTACTTGTTTGGTGACAAAAAAAACTGATAATTGAATAAATGGTTAGCAATTTAAAAATAATGTTTATTTTTGAGAGAGAGAGCGAGCGCGAGCAAGTTGGGGAGGGCAGAGAGGGAGACACAGAATCTGAAGCAGGCTCCAGGCTCTGAGCTGTGAGCAGCTCAGGTACCTATTTATAAGATGTGGGTTGTTCTTGAACCCCTTTTCTTTCATGCGGTAGTGGTACCAATGCCTATGGAATACCTTAGTATACTTAGAAGATACTTAAACTTACTATGCTCATGTTTAAAACTTTATTTTTCTATTAAAGTATGGAAAAACAGACAAAAGTAGAAATACTTTAATGAATCTCATGAACCACCTCCAACCTCAACAGTCACCAACTCATCAGTACCATGCCATCTCTCCTCTCATACATTTCCACCTGTTATTTTGAGCAAATGTCAGACATCATTTTGCTATAAAGTATTTTAAGGGAGACATAGCAAATTAAAAGGATGTGTTTAATATATTGGTTGGCTTGAGATTTCCATGCAATTAATAATGAACAAATAGACAAGTAGAAATAAAACATAAAAGTTGATATCATAACTTCAATGAAGCTGCTTTATCCTTTCACAAAATGATGCATTAGTACCCAGTATGTATCCGATAGCAGGAGATACATATATATATGTATGTATATATATACACACATATATATACACACATATATATATATATACACACACACACATATATACACACACACACACACACACATATATATACGTATACGTGTGTATATATATATATATATATACGTGTGTGTATATATACATATGTATATATGGGTCATGGGGCTCCAAAAGGGGCAAAATATTTTTCTCTGTTAAGGAGCTCATAATTTTTTTTCTCATCTAGTAATTCTTAGGGAAAGAGGTAGATAAGATTTTTTAGAAAAAGCTGTTTTTTTTAAATTTTGATCCTTTCTTCTGATTTTAAAAATAAAGGTATAAAAAGGAAAGTAAAATTATCTATGATCCTATATTCAGAGATATTTACTCTTAACATTTCAGACTGTATGTATTCTTCTGTATTTTTTAAGCCTTACTGAATATAGATAAAATTGAAACAAGTTTTTGTTTATTCCTCTCACAGATACTGTGGATGGTAGGGATGAAAAGCCTGCTGCTTCTGATTCTTCTGGAAAACAGTCTACTCAGGTTATGGCAGCGAGTATGTCAGCTTTTGATCCTTTAAAAAACCAAGATGAAATCAATAAAAATGTCATGTCAGCGTTTGGCTTAACAGATGATCAGGTTTCAGGTAAGTTAGTTCCTCCCTCACATCCTTCATTCCCTCTCTTCTTCTCTCTCTTTCTTTCCTTCTGTAATAGAAGGATAACAGATACAGTGATGTGCATAAAGGTTGACTTAAAGGTTCAGTTGAATAAATTTTTACTTTTGTCTACATCTACAGAAAACATCAATTAAGTTCAAGACATAGATGATTTCCAGCACTCAGGAAAGCTTTCTTATGCACTTTCCCAGTCAGTAGAATCCTACCCTTGAAAGAATAATCATTGTTTGGTTTAGATGAATTTTATCAAAAGTGGAATTCAGAAAGTTTATATTTTTTTTTAAAATCTGAACCATTTTATAATCTTATTTCAGTTTTGTTGTAGGATTTAAATTATATTTGATGCCATCTTCTCTCTTTGGATGTTTAATTAGAGAAATTGAAATTTAAATATAGATTTTTGGTTTACTTGCCTTGTGTAGAAAGAGCTCTTATAATGGATGGTTTTAACCTTTTTTAAAAAAGCACCTATACTGCGATTTCTTTATTTTTTTGACTGTCATTTCTTCAATATTTTTTCTGCTGTCTTCCCTCTTCAGATTCCAATTACACATACAGCCTTAGAATTTTCATTTGATTCTTTTTATAGTTTATTTTTTTCTTTTGGGATTCCTTACCTTTGCATTTCATTAAGACTATATTTCCCTTTAACTTATTGATGCATTTTTAATTCTTTAAAAATATTTATAATAGCTGCTTAATGTTTGTCTGCTTCATTCAACATCTGGTCCTATTTGGAGTCCAGTTTCTTTAGCCTGTCTTTTTTCCCTGAGTATGGGTCACATTTTCCTGTTTCTTTGCATATCTGATGATTTTTTTATTGAAAACTGTACATTATGATTAATACATTATAGTGACTTGAGATTTTTTTTTTTGAGATTTTTTTTTTTTTGTTACTGCTACTCTGGCAAGGAGTAAACTTGTATGTATTCAAACTACACATTCTTTTTTCCCATGAAATATAGCAGCTAATATCTCTATTCAGTCCTTTCAACTCTTGGTGCTGCTTTTTTTTTTTCTGAGCCCTCTTATGTCTCCTCCTCGTAACTCCATGGCTAGCTGAGATTTGGGGGCAGAGCTTATCCTGACTTTTTAGGTCTCACTTCTTCAGTGGCTTTTTTACTGCAGGGATATTTTCCCTCAAATTTCCAGGTAGTTGGCCAGCCATCAAGTTCATACTATGGCTTTCTGCTGTTGGGGCTGCAGAGGTCAGGGCCTGTCATTCTCATCCACTGTAATTCACTGGGGGGTAAACTTTTCTGGTTTCTGCTGACATTTGATTGACCTCTAGTGATTTCAGATAGTTGTTTTCTGCTATTTTACAGGTTTTTAGTTTTTAACTCTGAGAGTGTTCACCTGACCATTTTCATTGCCATTATCAGTAACTGGAAATGTAGCATTCAGTCTATTTTTTTTTCTTTGAGACTTTTATGGGATTATTCACTAAAGAGAATTGTGTGAAATTCTGGAGAGACAAATATTTGTATATGATGCATGTTCTTGGCAAAAGAAGACATTGCACAAGAGATATATCTGAAAATCACTTTTTAAAGCAACTGAAATTTGAGTTACTGTTATGGTTTCTTACTATTTACGACTTGAAGAAATGGCAAATGGAGGAGTAAATAGGAAGTCAGGCTTAACATTTTGATTAGAGTATATGCCCCACCCTAGAATAACATGATTAATATGATTCACACTATTTGAAGGCCATTTTTCTGATACCTTTGTGTGTTAAAGTAAGAAAAACTGTGCACATAGAAAATACCAGGGGGGTACGTTGTAGTTATTTGGGTGTGCTATTGTGAAAAGCTTGACTGCAATAGTGAATGTGAACATGGAAAGAGGGATAAAATATTATAGAGATAAGATGGGTAGCATTAACTAATAGGTTACATACAAGAGAGAAAAGAGGAGTCAAAATAATACACTTTTTTTTTAGATAATACAGTGTTTTTTGTAGGAGAGAGTGTATGTGTATGTATTTACATGTATGTAAATACCAATAAAATGAGCAAATTGTCCATTTTACTCTGGTAATCATTAGTTTCTCCTGCATTGCCACTTTGTTATCCTAAACCTAGTTTAGGTTCTCATCAATACCTGGACTACCAGTTGCCAACTATATAGTTGCCTAATACAGAGCTAAGTTCTGGGATATATCAGTGCAGAGGATAGAGGTTTGCCCTCAGGGAAATTAGACAGATTGTAATAGCAAGTCCCTGTGTGGAACTTTCTAAATGGTTATCACTTTCATAAGCTCTTGCCATATAATCATTTTTTTTTTAATTTTTTTTTTTTTAACGTTTATTCATTTTTGAGAGACAGAGACAGAGCATGAGCGTGGGAGGGACAGAGAGAGAGGGAGACACAGAATCTGAAGCAGCCTCCAGGCTCTGAGCTGTCAGCACAGAGCCTGATGTGGGGCTCGAACTCACGAACTGTGAGATCATGACCGGAGCCAAAGTCAGATGCTCAACTGACTGAGCCACCCAGGTGCCCCGCCATATAATCATTTTTACAAATATTTGCTATAAGCTCCTGTTAACTCCTAATCCTTGTAGTAACCTAAGTGAAGTAGAAATTAGTATTTCTTTCATACAGATGAGGAAACTGAGGCACAGAAAGAGATGAGGTGACATGCCCAAAGTTATAAAGCTTACTAAGTGGCAGCACTGGCATTTGAACCTAGGCAGTCTGGCTCCAAAACCTGTGCTTTTAACGACTCTTGTATACTGCTGAACAGAAAAAACTTAAAGGAATAAACATATCTACGGTTGTCTTCACAGTGTCTTTTTTGACTGTCACAGTACTGGAACTCTAGTGAATTCTGTCCATTTACTTCTTTGTTCATTATTTTAGAAGAATTTGAGTGGCTCCAAGAATTTGAGAGGTAGTCTTTGTGAGGCAGACGAAAAGAATCAGAAAGGACTGTGGCCAAAAGAGCTTGTAGTCTAAGAGGAAGATGGGACCTGTTCAGAAATGCAAAGTAGAAGTTGGTAAGGGTCATCATAAAAGTATACTCTGTAGAAGTTTAAAAGTGGATAAAAGTATTTATGAGTGAAGAGGTCTTACTGGAAGTATAGAGTAGTAACCGGGGTTTAAAGACCATTATATGCAGATACATGAAATTGGGACTGGAGGCGACAGTGATAAATGAAATGGAGGCAGAAAAAAATATTAAATATATTATGGGCTCAGGAAAAGGTTAGTTTTAACTGAAGTGGGCACGTGAGAGGAGGAATTGTGAGAAACAATGTTTGGACCCTGGAATACCAAACTAGAGGGTTGAACTTGATTTATGGGCAATGGGGACCCGTTGAAGAATTAGGTGATACTTTTGGTTGATCCACAAAATAAATTAGGTAGCATGAGGTGGAGGATATTGGTATGGCAGAGAGGGCTTCTGATTTTTGCAGGGGGGAAGTTAGGACTTAGGAATATAACACTGCACATCATAGGGAAAGATTTCCAGTCATTGCTATGTCTTTTTTTTTTTAAATTTTTTAATGTTTATTTATTTTTGAGAGAGACAGAGTGTGAGCAGGGGAAGGGCAGGGAGAGAGGGAGACACAGCATCTGAAGCAGGCTCCAAGCTCCTAGCTGTCAGCTTGGAGCCCGATGTGGGGCTCGAACTGACGGACTGCGAAATCATGACCTGAGCCGAAGTTGGATGCATAACTGACTGAGCCACCCAGGTGCCGCTGTTGCTGTGTATTCTTAAGAGAGTGAAGCAGAGGAAAAAATGAAGTATATACATTCAGTGTAAAAGGCTGTATTTGTGGTTGTGCTTACTCTGTAGTACTTTCATTTTTGTTCTCTTTTAACCAAACTTATTGTTCAGCTTGCTGGGGAGAATTCTCGTATTAGAAACTAAACTGACTTTTCATGACCATTTAGGGCCACCCAGTGCTCCTGCAGAAGACCGTTCAGGAACACCTGACAGCATTGCTTCCTCCTCCTCTGCAGCTCACCCACCAGGAGTTCAGCCACAGCAGCCACCATATACAGGAGCTCAGACACAAGCAGGTCAGAGTGAAGGTAAAATAGAAATAAGAGCACATATTTGGGGAGGTAAATGTGTAGAGATGTTTATTGCAGCATTGTTGGTGATGATAAAGATTACATAACCATTCATGCTATAAATACAGTTGTAAAAACTTTTGATTTACTGATAACAGTATGTTTTAGGGTTAAAACCCAAATAGAACAATTTGTCAGATATGCTTCTGATTATTGAAAAGAATACCTTAAAAAGTGCTTGTATGAATATAGATACATGGCAACCAATCAGGAAGGATTCATACCAGTCACCAGTCAGTGGTAATGTCAGAGATGACCCATTGAGGTGACATTTCATACTGCGTAATAATACTTAGGTGCTTCCTTTCCCTTTTTGCATCAGTGTATTATTTTTGTAATTGGAGCTATTTTTAAAATAGAAGTAAAGCATAACTGTAGTTAAGTGCAATTTTTTGAAAGATAAATAGCCCTTAAATTCTGTGCAGTTAGCAATATGTAATATGTCTTTTGTGGAAAAACAGTGTATTTTAAATCAAACTTGTCTTCTCTAAATGATGTGTCCTTGGATGAGCAGTTTAATCTCTCTGGGTTTAATATTCTCTCGTGGTAAATTATGAAAACTGGACAAAATTAGTGGTATTAAAAGACCGTCTCTAGTCCCAAATGAAATAGAACTTGAAAGCTCAGTATTTAAACAGATAAAGGGGTCATTACCATGGTTGAAGGGGACTGAGGGGCCACAAGCTCAGGACAGCAGGCACTGAAGTTTAAAAACTGCACATTCCACTTGAAAACAAACACCAGGTGGTGCTCTATTTGTGTATAAAAGGGTCAAGTGGTGGTATGTATTTTCAGCAACAGAAGCAAGTGACTGAGTTTATTAATCATATAAAAAAAAAAAAAGTCTATCGCCTAAAATGAACTGACCACTTAGGTAATAGAGTCCTAACCATCCTGTGGCTACATTTTTAGAGTTGTCCTGTTGGATGAATGCTAGTCATAGGGTCTAGCAGGTTGCATTTTGCTGATGAGTGAATAGTTTGGGAAGAATTTCTTACTGCTTCAGCTTTTTCTCAACCATCCCTAGTTATAGTCTTTGTACAAAGGTGCAGCTGCCCCAAACTGGAACAAACTAGAAGCAGATGTGGACTGCAACAGAGAAAGCAGAGTTTGGGTATGAAGGGAGTTTAATGGCTCCTTATGTTACTTAAATTCCATAAAAAGGGCCTTGGGATTGAAAATATTTTTCCTAAGGATTTTACTCCTCTAATATGTTCTTCAGGTCAGCTTTCATCTCTGTTTTTAAAAAATTGCATCTTAAGCAGTGTATACTGTTGTAGAATGGCAGTTGGAGGGATAATTGTACCAAATAATGTTTGCTGTTCACTTATAAAGGAATGAGATTTAAGGCTCTGTTAATGTCTCAAATTATTTTGTTGGGTTTATTTTAATTGAAAAATTATTTTCAAGCAGGTAAAAATTTAAAAATACAATTCACAAATTTTCTCTCCCACCTCTGACCCATAGCAACCAAGTTCCTTTTTCCAGAGGCATCAGGTTAACAGTGTTCAATATGCAATGAATTCATTTAGCATGGCATTAACTGTGTACCTTGCTAAAACTTCTTTATTTTCTATTTTATTAGTTTACGTTAAAACATACACTATAAAAATTGTACAGTTATTAACACGTGACATCAATCAATAGCGTTCTGGAGGTGAGTTTCTAGATCAGTGCTGTCCAAGAAAAAGAACAGTGGAGACCACATGTAATTTTTTTATTTGTCACACTTAAAAAGGTTTTTAAAAAGGTAAAATTAATGTTAGTTATACATTTTACATAACCTAGTATCTGATGTATCAACATGTAATTATTAAGAAGTTACTAATGTTTTATTTTTTTGTACTGTGTATTGGAAATCTGGGGTGTGGCACCAGTTCAAAACACTTCCAAAACATACAGTATATCGTAGTTAAGACTAGCGGCATTTCAGGTGCTTAGTAGCCATGTGGCAATTGTATTGGATAGCACAGCCCTGGCTTAATATATCAGTTATTTATAGGATGAAGTATGGTCCATTTTAATGAGTACTTTTTGACCTGTGATGTATATTGAGTCCCTGACATCACCAGTTATATCAGCCGCTGGTTATAATTTGAAGAGAAAATCAATAAAAATCCATTACTAATAATAGGTTAACATAGGAATTTCTTATAAGACAATATGAAATAATCTAAACTAAATCTGAGTTGTTATTTAAAGTCCATAAAAGGGACCTTGGAATTATAACTTTCCCCCCAAGGATTTTGGTCTTTTTTTTTTTTTTTTTTTTTAATGTTTATTTACTCTTGAGACAAAGACAGGGCGTGAACAGGGGAGGGGCAGAGAGAGAGGGAGAGACAGAATCTGAAGCAGGCTCCAGGCTCTGAGCTGTCAGCACAGAGCCCGACGTGTGGTTCGAACCCGCGAACTGTGAGATCATGACCTGAGCTGAAGTCGGACGCTTAACTGACTGAGCCACCCAGCCACCCTGGATTTTGGTCTTAATATGTTTGATTAAAAACATATTGTTGAGCATCATGAAAAGAAACAAAATGGAGAGTATTATCCTTTTTCAGACAAAGTAGGCACCTCTGTTATTGGAAAACTATGTGCAGTTGAGTAGTTGGCCAAAAACTTTGAAGTGGTGAGGACACAGAGAAGAGCATTAAAAAATCATCAGGGAGACCAGGAGGTTTTGCTGTTTGACAAACTAACCAAAAAGGTGAAAAGGCTAGAATTAAAATATGCAAAATCTTCTGATAATAGAATGATAACTTGAATAGAAACATACACAAAAGTAGAACTAGAATAATCAACTCTACATGAGTCCATTATGCAGCTTCAACACTTACCAATGTTTTGGCATTCTATTTTCGTGTATCCTCCTTGGTCCCCCTCTTTTTTTTTTTTTTTTTAATTTGCTGGAGTACTTTATTTTTTAAAGTTTATTTATTTTGAGAGAGAGAGCAGAGGGAAGCAGGGAGAGCGGGGGAGGGAGAGAATTCCAAACTGGCTCTGTATTGTCAGCGCCAAGCCTAATGCAGGGCTCGAACCCACGAACCGTACCATGAGATAACAACCTGAGCTGAAACCAAGAGTTGTAGGCTTAACCGACTGCACCGCGTAGGCACCCCTCCCTGAAGTATTTTAAATCAAACACTTCATGTTATTTCACTCAGCTATTTCAGTATGCATGTCTATACTGGTAGTTTTTCTTTTACCATAACTTCTATGCTATTACACCTAACAAAACTGATTCTTAATGTTACATACTAGTCTATATTTGAATTTCTTTTGTCTCATAATTATCTTATTACAGTGGTGGCTAGATTCACATTTTTTATTTGATTACATGCCTTCTTTTTCTTTTCAATAGCTGTCACCCCTGCATGTTTCCAAAGTTAAAAACTATGTATTTTCATTATCTATTGCTGTGTAACAATTTATCCCAAAGCATAGATACTTAAAGCTACAAACATTTATTATCTCATAGTGTTCCAAAGAGTCAGGGATCTGGGAGCAAGCGGCTTAGCTAGGTGGTTTTGTGTCACAGTCTCTCATGAGGTTGCAGTCATCAGAAGCTTAATCTGAGCTAGAGTATCTACTTCTAAGATGACTCTTTCACACAGTTGTTGTCTGGAGGCTTTAGTTCCTCACATAAACCTCTCACAGCCTGCTGGGTGACCTCACGCCTTGGCAGCTTCCACCAGAGAGTTAGTGAAGGACCGAAAGAGAAAGGTAGAAGGTGGCTGTCTTTTATGACCTGTCCTCAGAAGTGTCATTGTGATTTCTGCAATATTCTATTGGTATATAGGTCAGCCTTATTGAGTGTGGGAGGGGACTACACAAGAGAGTGAATACTCCTGTGTTTATTGCTTATTGCTCTTTTGTATCGTGAGGTTAATCTTTCTTGTTTATAAAGATGTAAAGGACAGCAGGAGTCTTGTGCATATGCTAAAGCCGTGCAGGGGGTTATCACGGAGGCTGGCTGCCACTTTGTGCAACACAGTGCAGTACGAGAAGTTTCACAATTACTCTGCGCTTCATCCTGTTCTCTTGCTGTTCTGAAATTTAGTTATGAAATACAATCTAGGATTAATGTGGTGCCTTCCAAGGTAGTTCACTCTTGTGCTACATTTTGTGCTGTCTGTAAGTCTTAAACCATAAAGAAAGCATTTAGGAAACTTTTTGTCAACTTTTTGTTACTGTATTTGGGAAGAGGATTAATAGTTTAAAAATAGCTAAGCAGATTTTATTTCTATCATAAAAAGCAAACAACTGCTTGCTAGAAAATAAACTGGCTCTAATAAGTACAGGCATATCTCAGTTAGTACTGTGGTACATAGGGCTGAGCAGGGAGCCCAATGGAGTGGGCTCTATTCCTTGAGTTCAGCCTGTGGGTGTTAGCTGCCTAGTGCACCTCAGTTTGGTGGCACTAAGATAATGTGACTTTTTTTTTTTTTGAATGAGCAAACATATAATTAAAGACTTAAATATTAGATAGTAAATGCAAGTTTTATTGCTACTCTAGGCATTAGATCTAGCTAAATCCACTGTTAGAACAACAGTAAAGTAGTAGAGATGAGAAAGATGTGCACCAATAAATCCTTGCTTGTTTGGAAATTACAGGTAGTAACAGTACCCAAAAGATTTTTCCATAGGAACTGTGCTCTCCTGATTGCAAATAGCACTCTCATTTCCCAGTTTACATCCCCATTGTCAAGCCATTTTCAAAAATGTGCAGTGAGGAACCATGTAGGCTTTACCAGATTCTGAAACATGATGGACTAGGATATTCGGATGATGGAAAAGCAAATTGTTGCCAAATGCCATAGGAATCTCTGGGGTCTGTAATGAAAGATGTCGCATAGTTCCTTGTTACCAGAGAGTCCATTCATGTGGTAACAAAGGTTCAAACCTTTAGATGACAAATACACTGTTTTGGGAGAGATTTAGGAGCTGTCAGTTGTATTTGTTCCTTTTCTCAGATTTTTATTTTTTGTTTTTTGACTTGGTTGATTTTTACTAAACATCAGTAGTACGTATCTGTTGGTACTTGGGTTTGAAAGCATTTGTTTTTCTGGAATTTATGAAGTAACCACACTAGTGTTATTTGCTGCCCATTAGAGTTCTCTGCAGTTAATCCACAGCGGATCAGCTCTGTTTGTTCGGTTCATTCTTCTCTGTGCGTAGCATTTAAAGGGGAAACACGTTCTTGTGTCTTGTTACTAAGTGTATTTATGTGTTTGGATGGGGAGAGAATTAAATGAGCCTTAAAAATATTTCTCTTTATCAAATTAAACCTTCCTCTTTTCCTTGTCTTGTCATTTTTAGGTCAGCTGTACCAGCAGTACCCGCAACAGGCCGGCTACGGTGCTCAGCAGCCACAGGCGCCGCCTCAGCCGCCACAGCAGTACGGTATTCAGTATTCAGGTGAGCACGTGTCCCCAGGGAGCGACTCGTTGGTGTTGAGCTGTTTCTATACCCATCGAACTTTAGTCCTTTCCTCTTAATTCCTTGATTTGTAATACTTACATTGTCGGAGTAGGTTTTAAGTATTTGTTGGAGGAAATAGCATTTATTTGTAAATATTTTGCATAAATACTGTAAATCAACATTTAACAGTCATAGTAGATGATTTTGTAATAACTTGTAGCGTGAAAGCATTTTTTAGCAAAAGCTATCTTGTATGATACAGTCTTATGATTAACTCTTAGTGACTTAGAACTGCAAGAATGCAAGATTTTTTTTCCTCATATGTAACACATAATTCCAGGGTACTGTAAAAATAATAGTAGTTTCCTCAAAAATGAAAAGGCAGTCTTATTAAATAAGAACTAAATTAAGCTACTCAGGTTTTTAAATCTCCAAAAAAGTATGTAGGCATACCAAAAAACAGGCCAAAAAAATAGACTTGTGTCACATGTAATCCAGGCAGCAAAGAATGTTGAATATAGATGTTGTAGACAGGCATCCTAGGTATTTTCTTTTACCTTCTGTCCACTAAAGATTATCCATATTTAAATATCAAATTTCTTTAGTGTAGCTTTGACTGTGATAGTTATAGATCAGGTAATTTTACTTTTGTTAAAACAGAGTTTCTGTTCCACTCATGTTTCACAGCCAAAGATTTAAGTATCAAAATTTCAACTGTAATTAAAAATAACTTATATAAGGTGAATATTACCTAAATTTTATCTTATAGAGTTTTATAGTATCATTTAGAGTAGGAGTTAGCAAATTGTAGCCCACAGGCCAAATATGGCCTGTCACTTGTTTTTGTGTATTAAGTTTTATTGGAAAACATCAACACCCATTCATTTCATGCTGTTGCTCCTTGGCACTGTAATGGCAGAGCTGAGTAGTTGTAACAGAGATTGTGTGGCCCACAGAACCTAGAATGTTTACTCTCAGGCTGTTCACAGGAAAACAAACAAACAAAAAACTGTGTCATGCCTCTTGAACTAGAATTTTATGGCCTATCTTAGTTGGAGTTTGGTATATTTTAATGCAGATAGCTATTTTTATTTGGATTATGTTTGCTGTAGAGTGATTTAACCTGTAGCTGTTAGTTTTTAATTATGTAAAGTAGGTGAGATGAATTTAAGCTTGGATTATTATATTAGGGGAAGTTATTTCAGGTTTCCTTTAAAGTTGTAGTGTTACAAATTACGTAACTTGTAGAAATAATAGAGCTGAAAAGACCTAGTCCTCATTCTAGTCCAGGGGATTTCAGCCCCCTCTGTGCTGGTGCCTGGACTCTACTCCCAGATATTTTGCTTCAGGTTAGGAGTGAGACTTAGGCTTTGATATTTTAAAAAAGCAAAGCACGTCATTCTAAAGTGCAGCCAGGTTTTTTATTTTTTGTCCTTGTCTCACCCACTCATTGTATAAACAAGACAACTGGTTCAGAGAGGTTGTGACATGCAAGCATTCAGTGGGGAAGCTATATCAGAACCAGTGTACCGGACTTTGCTGTTCATTACTTATATCATGCTGCATTCTCCAACCTAGTCCAGTGGTGGCAGACTTACCTGCCATAAAAGTCTAGATAGTAAATATTTTAGACTTTGTGGATCATATGATCCCTTGCCCTGTACTAATTAACTTTAAAAAGTCCCATAATTTCCATTCCTTGAGATTTTTGTTCTTCACCAAACTTGTTTTTCAAGGGTGAGGGTGGGGGTGGGAGGGAAACTGTACACAAAAAGAAGCATTGCCACATTATGATCAAAGACTAGAAGGTTGCTAATGAAATGGCATCTTAGGCCCATCGTTATTCCTGCTATTGAGAAATAATTAAGGATCTGGTTGTTTCCAGACTCAGTTAAAAAGCCAGTCTAGATTTCAATTGCCAGGATGAAAAGGCAGCATTTTTTTGCTCATAGTTTTAACTTATATAGACATTTTCAGTAAAATAGCTGATCCTTCTGTCTCTCCAAGAATTTACAGTAAAAAATTAAGCAAGTTTTAATGTAGAAGTTAGGAGAAGTTGTATAACATTGAAGATTTTATCATGAGTTGACTGCAGTATTTGGTACCATAAGTAAAATGACTTGATTTACTTATTAAAAGTTAAGCTTGTTCTTAATGATTTTAGTAGGGCCTTCTTCACATGAGTAAAATTTAGTTTTCCAATTATCATCTTTGTATTTCTGATCCCACTAGTCCTATTAACTTGAATTTGGGAGATGTGGAAATAGTCAACTAAGTACTCTGCTTGGAGACTGTAAGTGGTGGTGGTAACATTGGACCATTTTTGATACTTTTGGTTTGGCAGTTTCCCTTTGACCTTTCCAGTTTTATTCATGGACTATGTCAAAAAGGTTTCTTTCATGAGTAAATTTTGAACCCAGGTTCAAGGTGAGTTCAGAATATACTCAAATTCATTCAATCCTTTTTTTTTTTTTTAATGCAGGGTTGTACATATTTTAATAATTTTCTTATGTATCTGGTATTTAATGCTGACAGGATTCCAGTCATTGGAGAGGTTTCATTGCAAGTAGCTGCAGGTGTGTTTCATGGTAGAGATAAAAGTTTTTAGTGAAGCAGACTTGTTCTTTTAAAAAAAATTTACATCCTAGTAAATAATGAATATAGATGTTGATATTGTGGGGCGATATGGTATGCTTTTTGTGTGTTATGCTGTTACTGTTCAGTCAAAGTGTAAAGGCAAAACATCAGATACCAAATCTAAAAGAAATGAAGGATTTGTAGGATTGTGAAAATGGTTACTTAATGTTTATTCTTAAATGGCTTAGTTTTTATAGAGTGAATAAACCTTAAAGCATCTCATTACCACAGTAAGATGTATTTGTAGCACCACTGCTTCATTTAAAAATATTGTCTGCAATGTGTTTTTACTTGCTACAGTTGTTAAATAGGCCTCCCCTCCATGCCAGGTTAATGACTAACTTTATATTCCTGCATTTATCATTTGAGCATCTGTTCTTATTAGGATTATGCTAGAACAGGTATTTGCTCTCAGGGATTAAGTCGTGCAGAAACATAATGAAGACATATGCATATATTGGTTTCCATTTAAGATTAGAGCGTTGTAAGAAATTGTTTAGGCAATACCTTTTTGCTACTACTTGGTTTTGAAGTAATGCTATATGATGGAATCTACGCTACTTGTTACATAAATACTTAGGAATAAGTTTAAATTTCTCCTCTTTTTTGGTCCATTACAGTAAGACTAATTCTCTGGAAAATTTTCACCAAAAGAAAAATAAGGTATATGTGTACTTTATTTTGCCTTTTCAGCAGGTTATAGTCAGCAGACTGGACCCCAGCAGCCTCAGCAGTTCCAGGGATATGGCCAGCAACCAACTTCCCAGGCACCGGCTCCTGCCTTTGCGGGTCAGCCTCAACAGCTGCCTGCTCAACCACCGCAGCAGTACCAGGCGAGCAGTTACCCTTCACAAACTTACACTACCCAAACTTCTCAGCCTACCAGTTACACTGTGGCCCCTGCCTCACAGCCTGGAATGGCTCCAAGCCAACCCGGGGCCTATCAGCCGAGACCAGGTTTTACTCCACCTCCTGGAAGTACTATGGCTCCACCTCCTAGTGGGCCTAACCCTTATGCACGTACCCGCCCTCCCTTTGGTCAGGGCTATACCCAACCTGGACCTGGTTATCGATAAAGAGGCTCAGCTACACTGATTAATGTAGCTGCTAGCTTATTTGCCTCCCAAAAGACTCCAGTACTACTATTTTAATTTGTATTGAAGTCCAGAAATTTAAAAAGCAGAGCATTTTTTGATATCATTGTTGCTGTTAATTGAAAGTATAATTTGCTAGAACACAAAAAGACCAAAATGAAAGTTTTTTTCTTCCCTTGCTTAAAAGTGTAGCAGCTGCCTAGTTATTTTGGAACACTACTCTGACGTGTGTAAAGTGATTGACTTTCTAGCTTGCCTTGTCCGGAGGATATTAAAACGCTAGGTTGAAGTTTAGCCATCTTACTTGGCTTTTTATTATTAACATGATGTACTAAAGTAGATCCCTTTGAGAAGACAACTAGGTATTATGTATAAAATGTAACATTGATAGGTTAATAAAGACAATTGAATCCATTGGTGGTCTTGTATATGTCAATGACTAAACTACATGAGCGAAATCCTTTTTGATGTTTGGTCTGTTAAGTGTAGACATTTTAGCTCACAGTTTTCTATATCAGGAAACACGGTGCCATTTGTTTTTTGTCCTGACTTTAAAAGAAATGCATTTAATAATCATTGGCTTAAAACCATGACACTTAGATACAGGGGGAGTTGGGTAGATCCTGAATAACTAACTTTGTGATTTTCCTTAGATGAATCATTCGGAAATGAGGAACTCAGTCTTAAAAAAACTACATCTCTTTATTGCAGTTTATACTTGCTTAAAAAATACAAAACATAGCACTGATAAAATTGAAGCATGATGGAGAGCAGAGGAAAGGTCCTTTCAGAATAAGGGCAATGAGGCAGCATTCTCCTATCCTCCAAATGAAGGACTTTTTTAAAACAGATTTTCATTACAGGTTGAGTTAGACAAAATTATGAAAACATCATCTGATACATTCGTGCATAGAGGTCTAATGTATAAAAGTAGAGTACATATCCTGTAAAATGGTAGGGAAGACTTCACATTCAGACTCTACATACAGCTTCATTAGAATTATATTAAAAATAATATAAAGGCAGTTGCTTAACGGGACAGTTTGACAAAGTACATTCAGACATTGTAACACATTTATGGGAAGAAAGAAAATGTGTGTTTTGAAATTGAATGTCAGATATTCAGTTTGCAGCTGAAGTCAAATTTCCTGCTTCAAACAATATTTTCAGTAATTTGCAAAGATTTAAGGAAATGTTTATCAGCATGAATGGTTAACTACTGAAATGCTTCAGAAAAGCTGTTTAGCTATTGCTAAAAGTTTGAACTTTAAATAAACATGAATATTAGGACCCTCCCCCTCCCCTGATACAAATGCTGAAGATAATTTGATCTAATAAGTTAAACCAAGTTGAGATTTATGGAATTAACTCACCAGTAAGAAGAATACACTTTAATAAAAGTAAATATTTTTTCAAAAGTATATTAGTTTTTGATGTTAAATTTGTTATAAAAGTATCTCAAAACATCATTACAACAGTGTGATAAATAATATACAAATGATCTCTTAAAATACCATGAATAGGGAGCCAGCTTCCCTAAAAATGTTATTGTTAATGTCAATATCTTGTTTTCTTAAAATGATTTTGTAAAACCTGATAAATATTCTCAGCAATCTAATAAACATCTACTATTGCTATTAAACTTTAATACATAGTAAACATAACAGCTTTAAATGAATGTGACAAATACTATAGCGTTTCCAATTGTTTTTTTGCCGTGATAGAACAGAAGGCACTTTTGAACATGATTGCAGCATCTACCATTTTCCAGGAATTGTGGTCCCACATTCATACCACTGGACATAATTGATTTGGGTGTGACCACCTATTTCTCCAAATTGGACAGGTTCCTGGCGAACTGCTCTGAAATAACCTAAGAAGGAAAATGATTTTATTTTAATAGCTGCTCTGTTTTGGCCGTTACCACTCACACAGACTGAAGGGTGTCACTGAATGGCTGAATGCTACTCTAGGTGAAGCATGTCACTGAATGGCTGAATGCTACTCTAGGTGAAGCAAAGTATTTTAGAAAATAGGTGGTAATAGAGACCCTGGTGTCTTTACTAAGATAGTAATGGCTGGCTAAACAGGAGGGGCACCTGAAACTCTTCTGATACCTGCCTGCGTGTTGGGATGAGCTGGTTGGTAGTGCCTGAGAGACCAAGCTGAAAGCGGGTAGGAGTCAGAGGGGTTTTTTGTTCTGAGTGTCTTGGCCACGTTCAGTATACTCTCTGCATCTTTTGTGAAAGTGTTCTTTCTGCACATTACAGACTAGTGGTCTGTGAAGAAGTGACCAGTAAAGGTGGTGTTTACCAGTGTTAGGAAACAAAGGGTCATTCTAAGAATGCTAAATTTCTAAAAATTAAATGTAGGTGAAATCTTCCTTTAAGGATGCTACATCAAATGATTACAAATTTTGCTGTGAATGTAAATGTTAGGGCAATACACAAAATTTGCAGTATGTTTCATATCCAATTCGTAAGAGGCAGCAGTTTCAACTTCTAGTAAAAGATGACTTAAAAGCCAGTGAACAAAACATGTTGCTGAAAAGACTAGTCAAATAATTTAAAAACCTCTTAGTGATTCCTGAGTAATGTGGACATTTAATTTGCTCTCTCCTGCCCTGCCTGGATAAGGATTAAATTTTCAGTCTTTTGAATTCTCGAGGAACTTAATGCTAATATGTCTTTAGCAAGTTACAGTGGTTATTCATTACTCACCAGAATTGTTCAATTTTAATTATGTTTATATAATGACTTCTAAGGCAAATAATAAGGGAATAAAAAAACGCCAGGGTGCTCGGTATGACAAAACAATAAAGGTAATACAAGAGTGATTTAAGATTGGGAAATACTACTCTTTTATAGCTGTTTTTGAAAATTCAGGTGTTCTTGGAGTAGAATGCCTTTAATAGATGTCTGTGTGTAATTTCCTTTAGCTCTAAGGAGTAGAGTCTTAAGGACTGGGAGGTAATTTGAGAAATTTCTATTAAGGTCTTATGTGAAGATCTTTTTTTCTAGTCAGATAATTAGAGCAGCAATACTGTAGAATAATTTTTAAAATGATTGCTTTCCTCAGCTTGAATTCTCTTTGTAAAATCCTCTGGCTTAGGAGGCGGCTCAGAAAACATACCTTCTTTGGTGGGTAACTGGTCAGAAGTTAGTTGCTGTCCTGTGCGGCCATCCAAAAACGAATCCACAAACTGGCAGTGATCTTCTCCATGGCCTCTCTGATCGCCTATGTTATAAAATTTTCCTGAGGAACCGGAAATTAAAAGCATCATAAAGTGATACTATCTTTGATAAAGGATAATTCTGAAATAATCAAATTTTTTCAGATAAAGTCTTCCCTGCTTCTGTACTCCCCCCCCCCCTCCAGTTCAAGCCATCAGTGTCTTTTCACTGAAGTATGGAGTAAGTCTTCAGCTGGCACCACTGCTTTTACTCTTGTCTCTCTTACTCCTCTCTCCTCCCAGAGATCAGTCATCTCTTTAAAATGCAGCTCAGATAATGTTACCCCTCTTCATAAATCTCTCCTGCAGTCTCCTATTCAAAAGAGAACCCATGATTTTATGCCTGCCTGCCTGACCTTCCCCTTACTACACCTGAGCCACACTAGTGGAACTGGCTAGGCGTGTTCTGGCAGAGGCCTTTGCATTTCTCTTCCTTCTCCCTCTAGTGCTTCATCCCTACATTTTTGCTGGGGTGATTCTTTCTAGTTTTCTTTTTAGCACAAATCTTAGCTTTTCAGAGAGACCATTCCAGCTAAAGGAGCTTCCGTTGGGCCATTTTCTCTCACCTCTTTTAATTTTTCTGTACATAGTTGTCTGTCTCTACTAAATTGTAAGCTGCTAGAAAGCAGGAATCGGGTTTGTTTACTGGTTTGTCCCCAGCACCTAGAAAACATCTGAACACAGTAGCTGCTTATTGAGTGCCTGAACAAATGTCTGCCTTTCCATGGTGAGGCCAGCCTTACTTGTTTAAAATTTTTACTGTATGAGTATATGAGAGAACATGGTAACCATGCACTGATCAGGTCTGGATCAAGGATTTATAACCCTTTTGGTCAGGTGTTTTGATCTGGTCTCTGACAGACTTAAAACATTAAATCTGTCCTATTCCTTCCATGATTATTGTTTCACTCATTTTATTATCAGTAGGCTTGTCTGTCTTTGGTGGCTGTAACAAAATGGAACTTTGATATGGCCAAGTGCCTTTACATTCAAATTTGCCATGATGGTTTTGTTTCAAGTTGCATTTTCATTATTTACCTTCTAATAGCATATCTCGAATCCCAGGCTAAGTATTCCAGGACTATCTTGCTCAAAAAGAAAAAAATTGCTCAAAAGAAAAGTAATGGCTGGAACTGTCCATAGAAAAGGCTAAGTTACAGAATGCTGTAAAGCATTCCCTGAAGGACAAGGCTCAAAACAGAGCTGGGAGCCCCACTTACCTGTGAGGGAGTCACTCAGATAAATCTTGTATCTGAGAGAGTTGCACAGCTGCACCCCTACAAACTTTTTATACCATGTCCGTTTGACATACTGTTTGCCCTTACATTCTGAGTAAGAGTCTGAATTAAAGGGTCTTTCGGTCCAGATGGCATCTCTTCCTGCTACAGAAGGAGAACACATGGTTTGAGGTTAGCATCCAACTTTGCGTATTGAAGAGCCGTCCTAAATGCTTTTTTTTGTTTTGTTTCTAAATGTTTATTTTTGAGAGAGTGCAAGCAAGGGCAGCAAGAGGGGACAGAGGATCCAAAGCAGGCTCTGCGCTGCCAGACTGACAGCAGTGAAGCACAAGATCATGACCTGAGCCAAAGTTGGACACTCAACTGACTGAGCCACCCAGGTGCCCCAGTCCTAAATGCTTTTTAGAAAGCAGTTTGCAAAGTTCATTGTCAACTTGCTGATAACCTGGTTTTCTACAATGCTAAATATTAGACTCAAAGCATTCTATGAGTTTAAACATATAAACCCCTAATTAAGTTCCTGTCACTAGTGAGAGAAGCGGTGTGTTTAGGTGTTGAGTGTAGACCATCCCTTTAGGAGCAAATTTAAGATTTTGTTGCTTTGTTTTGGTAGCAGTATATAATTTAAACAGCTGCTTTAATGTGACTTGCTATTAAAGGTGGAAATGAAGTTGTTCTGTCGTGACTTATTTAACAAATTTTGAGCTGGCCTTGCACACGAATGACACGGAGTCTCAAAATATCCAACTTATTCCCCAAACATCCTAGGTTCTCAATGTTAGTGAATGTTTTAGGTAAGTATTTGCACCTGGCTGATATTCTAAGACTAAATGGATGAAAATGAAATCATGACCAAAACTCTGCCATGCCTGTTTAGTTGAATCAGTTTAGAAAAGCATGTATTGTGTTCACACTGACACAGGTACTTACCAGAAACTGGCTCGCTGACTCTTGGGTCCGCTGAAGAGAAATAGCAAACACAGAGTCAGATGTTACTAGGTAAGCCCTGGTGTTTCGGTGGCAGAGTGAAGAAGGTGGACGCTTACAGTCAAGTCTGACTTGCAAAGTGGTACACTCTTGCTAAAGACAATTTGAAGGGGTGTTTTGGAATTGTTCTCCATTGGACAGTCTTCTGCCAGGTACTCAGCTGCATCTTTTGGAATTTTTTGTTGCTCTTCAAGCGCTCATTCCATTTTAAAGCTTCCTCTTTTAAATTCAGACAGAAAACTATTGATGGTAAAATTACCAAAATGCCATGATGTACAGTTGGTGTAAAAATTACACAAATAATGCTGTGAGTATAGATTTATCTTTCAAAGGAATTGGAATGTAGGTCAGAAAATTTCACAGCTGTTTATCAAAAAAGTATCAAATTCCCTTTCTGGAGGTAGCGCGGCTCAGTGTGTCTAATATTTTTATTCTAGGCTTGGATTTTAGGCATACAGAGGAGCATTTGTTCAGTTTGTAAGTATAGATCCCCTCCCCTCCTTTTTTTTTGTTAGAGAAAGAGCACATGAGCACGTTTGTGTGCAGGAGTGGGGGAGGACTAGAGGGAAGGGAGGGGGGAGGAATCTTAAGCAGGTTCCATGCCTAACATGGGGCTCCATCTCATGATGGTGAGAGATCATGACCTGAGTGGAAATCAAGTCAGAGGCTTAACAGACTGAGCTACCCAGGAGCCCACTTTTTATCTTTTAAACTGATGTGCCTTTTTTTGACATCAAAATAAGTGAGAAAAAAATGTAAGTAGTATTTTCTTAAAGCTACTTTGATCAATTTGTTTTGAAATTCAAGAAACTATACACCGTGTTTATTTAGCTGAATTTCAAATTGCATATGAATCTCCATATGCAAAACATTGAGGCTCTTTACATCCTTGATTTGGGAATTGATGTGATTACCTGATTCAGTACTGAATGCCACCGTGTTGCTGGCTGGGCCTTCTCCAAGTGGGTTTTTGGGTTTCACCTGGAATTCATAGCTGTGTGGGAGAGAAATTTTAAAAAATGTGATATATCCTTTAGAGGTGGGAAACAATATTCCTTCCTAATTCTATTTTGAAATCATGAGGACGGTGAATACACATATTCTCGAAGCAGCATGAGGAAAGAAAAAGTACTTGTCAAACAGTCTAGGCTAGGCCTTATGTCTTTACATTAAAAAAACAAAACAAAATAAAACTAAATCCCTTGGAGTTGTAGGTATGTTTGATTCTATGCTTAAGAATTATGCATTAACTTACTACGCAATATTTGGCAAATTTCATTCAAAGAATACAGAGAGCAAATCCTCTTAAGAAATTCAGGCAGTAAAGCTGTTTGCCATTTGCCTGAAACTAAGTTCCTTTTAACAGCACACTTAGCAGGAAAAGTAATTTTGAATGTAAAACCAACTTGAATCAGCTATTTTGAGTCTCAAATTTGTACAAGGCTTTTGGGATTATAATTACCATTTTTGAGAAGTTTGTAATTGAATAAGAATGCAGGACACATAAAAGATGGAAATGCATTTTACAAATGAGTAAAAAACACGACAACAGTTCATTTGGTACAGATGATAATAAGCAGTAACAGGAGAAGTTTATGGAGTTCAGGGAAATCAGTTTCTTGACTTTTTTTTTTTTTTTTAATGTTATTTCTGAGAGAGCATGTGTGAGGGGGGAAGGGGCAGGGAGAGATGAAGACACAGAATCTGAAGCAGGCTCCAGACTCCGAGCTCTCAGCACAGAGCCTGATGCGAGATCATGACCTGAGCCAAAGTTGGACTCTTACGTGACTGAGCCACCCGCGTGCCCCCAGATTCTTGACTATTGAGGCAATGCATTAAAACACTGCCAGAATCTATAAGATGACAGAGTCTAGCGTTACAACAAAGGCAAATCACTTTTTGAGTGCTATATATATCAGACACATCGATCATTCTACATACGGTACAAGATGGTAATCTATTCTTTGGTTAAGAACAATGAGGCTCTCATCATCAGGGAAATAAAATCAAAACCACAATAAGATAACACCTCAAACCTCTCAGAATGGATAAAATTAACAGCTCCGAAAACAACCCATCTTGGCAAAGATGCAGAAAAGGGGGAGCACTTTTGCACTGTTGGGGGGAATGCAGACTGACGCAGCCACTCTGGAGAACAATGTGGAGTTTCCTCAAAAAAATAAAACTACCCTATGACCCAGCTATTTCACTACTAGGCATTTATCCAAAGGATACAAAAATGCTGATTTCAAGGAGCACATGCACCCTAATGTTTATAGCAGCACTATCAACAACAGCCAAATATGGGAGAAGCACAAATGTCCATTGACTGAAGAATGGATAAAGAAGATATTGTATATTACCTAGGATATTACTCGGCAATCAAAAAGAATGAAATCTTGCCATTTGTAACAACGTGCATGGAACTAGAGTGTATTATGTAAGTGAAATAAGTCAGAAAGATACATATTGATGTCACTTATATGTGAAATTTAAGAAACACACCAGATAAACATAAAAGGAAGAGAAGGAAAAATATGAAAAATGGAGGCAAACCATGAGACTCTTAAATACAGAGAACAAACAGGGTTGCTGGAGGGGAGGTGAGTGAGGGTATGGGCTAAATGGGTGATGAGCATTAAGGAGGGCACTTGTGTGGATGAGCACTGAGTGTTATATGTAAGTGATGAATCACTGGGTTCTATGCCTAAAACCAATACTATACTGTATGTTAACTGACTTGAATTTAAATAAACTAAAAAAAATAATGAGGCTCTTCATCATTGTACTATTACCATCTGCTTTTACAAACTGCAATGAGGATTAAAACTTACAGGGATTTTAGTGAGAGACTGCACATCAAAGCATTTTGTAAACTTATCAACTGACAGAAGGTACTGTTATCATTTGCAGTAAAAGGATGCCAATAAAAAATCATCCAAACCACTCATTTAAATAAATTGCACGGACAAAGGGTGTTTGGGCATGTAACACTCTAGAGATTAAATTCTTGCTCAGAGGCCTGAGGACCTTTAAAAAAAAAAAAAAGGAAAAAGAAAAAAAAAGAAAACACACCACTATGGTGAATGGAAAATGGAAAAAAGAAATAACAGGTATGTGGACTTTGATTTAAGTGGGTAATGCATTCCACATACCAAGCCATTGCCAAAAGCCCTGTGCTTTGGCCAAGTCTGATTGCTGGAATCATCTCCACGTCTTTCTATTTCACAGTTATTTATACTTCAGCTTCATTTGTAGCATGGCCACAGATGTTCATAAGCTACATTTTCTTCTTGCCAACATCTTATGATACTTGACACGTTTTGGAGAAATCACTTAAAACTAAGTTTAATTAACAGTAGGGAAACTTTATAAAAGGCACATATTTTGAGGTGAATAAACCCTATATAAAGAAAATATTTGAAGAGGCAAAATCTTTCTCAAGAAGCATATTTTATCATGAGATTTATAATGGTCTAAGAGTAGTGTCTCAGAGAAAATGCCAATTGCACATAGGGAATAGGCATAGAATGCTATTTAAAATTTTCATAGAAGAAAATTATTTTTGAAAGAATAACACTTTAAATAGGTTTGAACAATCAAATTAAAATGTTACAAATACTAGAACAAAGAAGTCAAAGAAATGAAAATGAGCAAAAATAAGGAAATCTGATTATTCCAGGGAATACAACACCTCCAGAAGAGAGAGGAGGGTAAAAGGTGCAAAATTATCCTAGAAAAGTAATTTCTCAGAGCTGAATGACAGGTTACCAAATTTAAAAGGTCTAATGTATGCTCAGCAAAAGAAAAAGAAAAAAAAAAAAAAAAGACTAACCAAAGCACACAAGTTGAAAATTTTCAGAGTATTGGGATAAAGACAAGATCTTAAAATGTTTCTGAGAAGAGAGGTGCTGGGTGGCTCAGTCAGTTAAGTGTTCGACTCTTGATTTTGGCACAGGTTCTCATGGTTTTTGAGTTTGAGCACTGTGTCAGGCTCCACTCTGACAGTGCAGGAGCTGCCTGGAATTCTCTCTCGCTGCCCCTCCCCTGCTTGTGTGCATTCTCTCACAAAATAAATAAATAAAATTAAAAAATAAAAGTTTCTGCGAAGAAATTAGGTCCCAAAGGATCCAGACTCAGAATGACATTTGACTTCTTAGCCCTTGAAGTTAGAAAATAGTGGAACAGTGCCTTCAAAAGTCCTCATTTTAGTTTAAAAATCTGTCTGCCTAAACAATAGTATCAGTAAAATGAGGATATTTTCAGACATGTAAAAACTCAAAAATATTATCTTCCATAGTAAGCTATTCTAAAGATCGATTTCTCAAGGAACACCACAAAGTGAGGGAGTAAAAGAAGTAAAAGGATGTAGGAGTTAGGGGAGTCAACATAGGATAAAAGCAAAAGATAATTGGCGAGGGATTCCAGAAGATGCTGCCTTAAACAAACACATGGAACAAGGAGATGACATATTTTGCCTTTTTGAGAAGTGGTCAGTCTAGAAATATGGATTTAATTAACAGGAGAGATAGCTAAATTAATTAGAAATTGAAGATAATTGACTAAGAAAGTGAAAGAGGAGACTTTTGAGCTCCTCTCCTCCCACAGGCACATCAAATGTACAGCTGTATATGGAGTTCTCTCTGAAAAATCTAGAAACTAGCCGAGCAACACATACACATTGGGCAAATGAAAGAACACCCACACTGAAGTGGATAGGAAAGGCTGAGACACACTCTTGCCATAAACCCTCTTCTTGGCACAGTGTCCTACAATTGGAAGAAAACCCTCATTCCCACCTTCTCCCTGAGGAGTAAAGGGTTTGGACCTCACATTTAATACCCCAACTTTTATTATTTAAAAAAAATTTTTTTAACATTTTATTTATTTTTGAGACAGGGAGAGACAGAGCATGAACAGGGGAGGGTCAGAGAGAGGGAGACACAGAATCTGAAACAGGCTCCAGGCTCTGAGCTGTCAGCACAGAGCCCGATGCAGGGCTCGAACTCACGGACCATGAGATCATGACCTGAGCCGAAGTCGGCCGCTTAACCGACTGAGACACCCAGGCGCCCCTAGTACCCCAACTTTTAAAACTCCCATCTGAGGGATGTGGCCCATAAACACCCAGCTCTGAAGGCCAAAAGGGCTTGCATTCACAAGTCCCGTAGGACAGTAACCAAGAAGCAGTTCTTAACCAGCTAAACCCCCAGGACTCAACAAAGAGGGAACAGGCAAAACCACTCATGTACCATCAGCCTTTTCCTGAAAGAGGTTTATTTGCATGTGTTAAAAGCTGTTATCTGAGGGCCAGGCTTCTAACTATAACACATATGCACTGGCTGGCTGTAATCCTCACCAAAGACTGGGAAACTGGTGGACATTTTCCCTGCCCCTTCCCTCTGGCTGGAACAGTAAAACCAAGTCTACAACATCTCCTTGGAAGGAGTTTGCACAAATTTCTGGCACCCCAGCTTTTGTGGCTGCTGTTCAAGGAATGCCTCCCTGTACCCCCACCTCCGGTTGCCTGGCTCTGAGAACCAACAAGGCTTGCATTCTTCAGTCCCATAATATTGTAGCACACAAAGCAGTTAACAGGTACAAGAGCACTTCTACCCAATGACTATATCCCAGGCCAAACACAGAGAGAGCAGGCAAAAATGCCCATCTTCCAGTGTCTCTCTGGAGGGGCATTAAGTAAAGAGTATCCCAGCTGCTATCTGAGGGTCCAGTTGATAATCAGTCTGCATCCAGGTCATGACTTCAATTCTCACCTTTGGGACATTGATGGGTTTTAGAGCACCCTCAGCTAATGTGAGCCACTAACAACAAAGAAGTTGATTTGGACAACCTCAGAAGTTTGAGGGACAACTAGAAGCCTGGGCTGGGCTGATTGAAGAGATTCATTTCCTATACAAGACCACTGTACCAACACTGGGAGAGGTGGGTGTTTTTTTCTAATATGCAGAAATGAACAAAGAATCAAGGAAATTGAAGAAACTGAGGAATATGTTCCAAACAAAACAAGAAAAGTCAACAGAAACAGATCTCAATAGAGATAGTGATATATGTGACAGTTCAAAATAACAGTCATAAAGATGCTTACCAAGATCAAGAGACAAATGCAAGAACAAAGTGAGAATTTCAACAAAGAGAGACTATTTAAAAAGTACCACGGAGAAAACACTTAGTGGAAGAATGCAATAACTGAACTGAAAAATTCATTACAGGAGTCAGTATCAGACCAGATCAAGCAGAAAAAGGATCAACAAAATTGAAGACAGGGCAGTGGAATTCATCTAATCAGAAGAGCCAAGAATGAAAATGAGTGAAAACAGTTAAGAGACATATGGACACCATCAAGGAGACCAAGATATACATTATAGTGCTCTCAGAAGAAGGAGAGAGAAAGAAAGGGGCAGAAAGCTCATTCAAAGAAATAATGGCTAAAAGCTTTTGTTAAAACCTGGGGAAAGAAACGGACATCTAGATCCTGGAAGTCCAAGAAGTTCCATATAGAAGAATCTACAGACATCCATACTGAGATACATTATAACTAAGCTGTCAAAAGTTAAATACAAGGAGAAAATATAAAAGAAGAGAAAAGCAACTTGTTTCATACAAAGGAACTTCCATAATACCATCAGCAGATTTTTCAGGAAGAATTTTCAGGCCAGAGGGAGTGGCCTGATATATACAACATGCTATAACTAAAACAAACAAGCAAAAAACAAAAACAAAAACAAAAACAAATTAACCAGCAAAATTGTCTTTCAGAGTTGAAGGAGAGGTAAAGAGTTTGCCAAACAAAAGCTGAGAATTTATCACTACTACACTGGCCTTGTAAGAAATGTGAGAGTTCTAGCTGAAACTAAAGGATGCAAATTAGTGATAAGAAAACATCTAAAAGTATAAAACTCACTGGTAAAGGTAAATACATAGTTAAATTCAGAATACTCTAATCGTGGTGCAGTAAATGACCTATAACTCTAATTTGAGGGTTAAAAGAGAAAAATATTAACTATACTACAACAAGTTGTTAACGATTACAACAATGTAAGGAAAGGTAAATTGACATCAAAAAACAATGTGGAGGGGAGAGAAAAATGTAGAGCTCTTTTTATGTTTGAAGTTAAGTTGTTATTAGTTTAAAACAGACTGTCATAAATGTTTTATGTAAGCCTTATGGTAACAAAAGCAATAACCTATAGTAGATACGCAAAAGATGAAGAGAAAGCAATCAAAGTATACCACTACAGAAAATCATCAAATCAAAAAGGAAGAGAACAAAAGAGGAAATAAAGAAACAAAAGAATTATAAAACAATCAGAAAACAATGAACAAAAATAGGAATAGTAAGTCCCTGCCTGTCAATAATTAACTTTAAATGTCAATGGGCTAAATTCTCCAATCCAAGCATGTAGAGTGACTTAATAGACAAAAAATAAGAACCAAGTAAATGCTGCTTACAAGAGCCTCACTTCAGCTTTAAGGACACACACAGGCTAAAGGCGAAGGGGTGAAAAAAAGATATATCATTCAGATGAAAAGCAAAAGAAGCAGGGGTACCGTCTGGACAGATAATTAATAATGAAATATTGGACTTAAACTACACATTAGACTGGACGGATTTGACAGACATTTACAGAACATTTCATCTGAATACATATTCTCAAGCACACATGTAATATTCTTCAGGATAGATCATATTTTAGGTCACAACAAGTCTTGAGAAATTAAACAAATCAAATCAGGCATTTTTTTTCTAACCATAATGGTAAGAAACTAGAAATCAATTATATGAAGAAAATTGGAAAATTCACAAATACATGGAGATTAAACAATATGCTCCTGAACAACCAATGGGTCCAAGAAGAAATCAAGGGTAATTAAAAAATATCTTGAGACAAATGAAAATGGAAATGCAATATACCAAAACTTATGAGATGCAGCAAATGCAATGTGAGGAGGGAAATATATAATGGTGAATGCCCACATTAACAAAAGAAAGGTATCAATTAAACAACCCAACTTTACAGTTAAGAGAACAAGAAAAAGAACAAACTAAGCCCAAATTCGGTAGAAGAAAGGAAATGACAAATATCAGAACAGAAATAAATGAAATAGGGAACTGGAAAAACAATAGAAAAGAATAATGAAACTAAGAGCTGTTTTTCCAAAGATAAATAAAATTGACAAGCCTTTCGTTAGAGTAGCTAAGAAAAAAGAAGACTGAAATAAAATCCTATATGAAAGAAGAGACATTACAACTGATTCCACAAAAATCCAAAGGATTGTGAGACTACTATGACCAATTATACTCCAACAAATTACATAATGTAGAAAAAATGATATATTCCTAGAAACATACAGCCTACCAAGACTGAATGATGAAGAAATAGATAATCTGAACAGACCATGATCAAATGGGATTCAGTCCAGGGATACAAAGACAGTTCAATGCCCGTAAATCAATCAATGTGATGCACCACATTAACAACATAAGTGATAATTTATATGATCTCAATAGATGCAGAAAAGCATTAAACAAAATTCAACATACTTTTATGACAAAAACTCTTAACAAAGTGGGTAAAGTGGGAATGCTTCTCAACATAATAAAGGGCATATATGACAAGCCCACAGCTAACATCATACTCAACAGTGAAATGCTGAAAACTTTCTACCTAGATCAAGACCAAGACAGAAATGCCCACTCTTGCCACTTTTATTTGACCTAATGCTGGAAATCCTAACCAGAGCAATTAGGCAAGAAAAACAAATATGAGCCATCCAAGTCAGAAAGGAAGAAGTACAACCATCTCTATTTGCAGATGACATATTATATATAGAAAGCCCTAAACACTTCACCAGAACTCTGTTAGAATAAATAAATTCAGTTAAGTTGTAGGATCAAAAATCAGCATACAAAAATCAGTTGTGTTTTTATATACCAACAATAAACTTTCAGAAAGAGAAATTAAGAAAACAACCCCATTTATAATAGCATCAAAAAGAATAAAATATTTAGGAATCACTTGATCTAAGGAGGTAAAAGATCTGTACACTGAAAACAATAAGACATAATTGAGGAAAACACAAATAAATGGAAAGATAATCCATGTTAATGGATTAGAAGAATTAATATTGTTAAAATTTCCCTATTATCCAAAGCAATCTATAGATTCAATGCAATTGCTATCAAAATTCCAATGGCATTTTTCACAAAAATTGAACAATCAATCCTATGATTTGTAAGGAACCATAAAAGACCCAAATGGCCCAAGCAACTAAGAAAGAACAGAGCTGAAGGCTCTATGCTGGATTTCCAACTGTATTACAAAGCTTCAGTAATCAAAAACAGTATAGTATTGGGATAAAAACAGACACATAGATCAATGCAACATAATAGAGAGCACAGACATAGACTCACACATATACGGTCAATTAATTTATGACAAGGGAGACAAGAATATACAATCGGGAAAAGGACAGTCTCTTCAATAAATGGTGTTGGGAAAACTGGACAGCTACCTGCAAGAGAATTGAACTGGACCACTATGTTACACCATACACAAAATTAACTCAAAATAGATTAAATACTTAAATATATGATCTGCAACCATGAAACTCCTGGAAGAAAACCTTGTGGGTAATCTTCTTGACATTGGTCTTGGTGATGATTTTTTGGACTTAATACCAAAAGTAAAGGCAACAAAAGCTAAAATAAATGAGTAGGACTATATCAAACTAAAAAGCTTCTGCATGGCAAAGGAAGCCACCCTGTAACTGCTTGTTGGTTTGAGTGGTTTGGTTAGCTAATTTTACCCCTATGTAGTCTTGAAATATTTGAGCCCTATTCAGGTGGGGCTTCAGTCAGAGGGAAAGAAATGGAAAAGTAGAATATGAAAATATGAGTAATAGGCCCTCAAATAGGGAAAGAGAAATCCAATCAATTAGTTATATGAGCATTTCTGGATACCTGCCATATGCAGACATTGTATTCACCTGGGAATATAGACAAGGAGCAAAAAGTGGCAGAGCTGGAGGGATACTATTAGAGGATAAAGAAGTTCTAATCAGGGACAAAGGTCAGAGGAGCAGGGTTATCAGCAGGCATGAGGTATCATCAACCAGTTACCAAGCATGTCCTCACGGACATTCTTGTATCTCTCATTTATACGGGGACAAGAAATTCCAGATCTGGGCTGCACTCCAAGTCTATGGTATTGCTAAGAGTTTCTGGCATGCCCCCCTCCCCCGCCACACCCCAGATACTAAGGAATTCTAAATGAAAATTAATTAAAAGAATATGTTTATGTGAAAATAATTGCTCTCTTTATAGACTAGCGGAGTTCCATGTTCTTAGCTAGCCTTTTTGCCAGAAGAAAAGTTGTAAAACTGAGCAATCCCTTCAATTTCTTTCTTCAATGGTGAAATTATTGATTGTTCTGCTGCCCACACCTACAATAAAACTCAGTAAAATGCCTAATGCTCTAGTAGCTTATTTTACTCCTTGAGAAAAGACATTTAAAAGTTAATACACAAATGGGGTGCTTGGGTGGCTCAGTTGGTTAAGCGTCCAGCTTCAGCTCAGATGATGATCTCATGATTGGTGGGTTTGGACCCCGAGTCAGGCTCTGTGTTGACAGCTCAAAGCCTGGAGTCTGCTTCAGATTCTGTGTCTCCCTCTCTCTCTGCCCTTCCCCTACTCATGCTCTGTTTCTGTCTCACAAATAAATCAACATTAAAAAAATTTAAAAGAAAGTTAATATACAATCTGCAGGAAACAGAACTACACAAAAACACTACGAATAAGGGTATAATGGCTATTCCACATGCCTGCTTTGTTCAGCCAGGTTTATAGTTTATGAGAACTTGCTGCCTCTATTCCAGTTTACTTTTTGAGCCAAGATTTTATTAAATCAAACAACGTAAACAATATTCCTAAACTGTCTTTGTTGTCAGCTATAGGAAACTTTAGTATGTTTTAATTTAAAATTTTTTTTTTCAACGTTTATTTATTTTTGGGACAGAGAGAGACAGAGCATGAACGGGCGAGGGGCAGAGAGAGAGGGAGACACAGAATCGGAAACAGGCTCCAGGCTCTGAGCCATCAGCCCAGAGCCCGACGCGGGGCTCGAACTCACGGACAGCGAGATCGTGACCTGGCTGAAGTCGGACGCTTAACCGACTGCGCCACCCAGGCGCCCCAGTATGTTTTAATTTTAGAGGGAGAACTGTTCTCTAGAATCCTCCCAAGCTACAGAGGACAGAAGTACAGGAATAGGTTAAGTGAATTTGATTTAATTACCAGACAGAATACATTTTGCGTGGAAATTGCTGGGCCACATGTAAATCTGGTACACGCAATGGATTCTTTAGTTTTTTAGTCAAGTGAGGAGACAAGGGCTCAATTGAAGAGATTATAGGGCTTTTTGTTTGTCTTTACTCTATAGCAATTATGTGTGTCCATCTATATTGTCCAGCCTACCAATGGATTATTCAAATATGAGATAGAAACAATTTGTCTGAAAACAAATTGGAGGCCACAGACACAGACTTAAAGAAAAATGCTTTCTCTACTTCTATAATAGAAGGACAATTCGACTTGCTGTAAGGCTTAACCTAGCTTTTCATTTTAATGTCAGTTCCAGTTTCCCACTGATTCTATGCCTGTCTTTGGATATCATAAGAATGTATCATTTTAGAGGTGGGAGAGACTTCAAGATCAATTTACCTCACCTTTCCTGTCCCCGTAAGCAGTGGTACAAGACTTACTGTTTAAGTCATATACTTTATCAGTTCTTCTGTTCACAGAACTAAAAATAATCATAGGTGTCTTTACACACAAAGTGGTTGGCTATAGATTGGAGAGGCTCTTCTTACTATTTTTCTTTTAGCTCAACACAAGCCACACAATGAGGTTTCATGGGGGAAATAAATGGAAAATATATACTGGGGAGTGAGCTAGGTGGGTACCGATTCAGGTGGACACCAACATATCTCTATTTTCTTTGCATTCTAGGGGTAGGGGGTAGGAGAGGGGTCTTGCAAAGAAAGAGATGGAGTTGTGTCACAGCACTGTGCCTCTGTTAGCACATCTCTTCTGCTTCATCTGACTAAATAGTTATGGCTCCATTCCAACACCCCTGTTCCCTGTGCACATATATGACCAAAGCCCATTGTAGCTGCAAGCATCTGTTGGCAAGGCTGGGGTAGTCCCCACTGTGCCACCTTTGGAACTACAGCCTGCTGGCCCAGAGCAGCCTTGGGGCTTCACTCCCTATAGACAGAAACATCTCACAACACATATGCAGCCAAACTGTTCTTCAGCAAGATAGCTACTGTCCCTTCCTGTGGCTATTTTTTGAGCTTTTGCAGAAGAGGTAAAAATCCTGGCTAAAATGTAAAAACAGGCAGGGAGAAGGTAATTATACGCTGTGAGAAGGAAACGGTAACAGTCCACTGTACTTTTGGTTCTAGTGTGTGAACATTTAAAAGTTTTACCTAAAAAGCTCTGGGGATCTATTTTCTCTGCATTGACTCTCTTGGGTTAAATGTTCTAATGCCAAGCTCTACTCCACCCATTTCAATGTGCAATAAATGATTACCCTGTAATTATCACCTGTTTTTACATCTCATGATTTTTAGTCAGGACAAATCATGGAAAATGATACTAAAATAAATTATATACATGTGTCTCCTGAAATTGGAACACAGTTACAGTAATTCTTTCAGAATTTATTATCTTCTAGCTTTTCAAATAGGGTATCCCAGAACCTCATGTTGGGGTGGTGGTGGTGACGAATTTTACCAACTATAACTCAAAGTTTGCCTGTTGGGAATTCAACAGGCACTGAAATGTGACTAAAGTCATTCTTTACAGGTAATAAAAACCACCTGGTGGCTGCATGCTGTACATACTTCCTCTTTATTTTATAGCGTGTCTTTTATTAGCATTAATCTTGGATCATGGCCGGGCAGAAAAGATATAATGGAAAGAAATCTTGCCTTAACAACTTAAGATAGTATGGAAAAAGCTTACATCGAAAAAACCTACAAACCTAAATTTGGAACTCATAATTTTATTATTCTGGCTGTAACCTTGCTGTCAGTAGTAACTTTAAGGACTACTTGTATTTCACCGAAGTCATGCACATGGACTTGATTTGAAAGAATGATACTGTTGTTACTCTTTGTTTTCTTGCCATCCTGTTCTATTCAATTCTATCCTTTACCGTCAAGTTCTAGTCTCAAGTATTGCAGGAGGCCTTCTCTTCTCTTCTAAATTGCAGAACTTCAGTGTAAGTCCTATGTGATCTTTTATGCTGTCTTGTGATGCTGTCCAGCTGTTTCATGGCTGTTAGTTTTGTTTCCCCAGGTGCTTCTAGGCTTCAGAAATATCAGATTAAATGAAATAATTTGACTTCAAATTATTCTTACTTAACTCATGAAGTTATTTTGATTAATAGAGGTTTCAAATCATAATTTTAATATTTCAGCTGAAAACATTTTTTTTGCTCATTAAGTGGACAAATTCATCTCTAGCATACCTGTTAAGAGAACATAGAATGCATTCCTACTCACTGGGGTCTGGGATCTACTAAACTACTTGAACACCACAAGGCTCCACACATTGTAGACTAAACAATTTTCATTAGAGCACCTTTATATCCATGTGTATTATATCTGCTCCCAGTGGAGAAATGCTTTTCAAACTGCTGATATACAACTTTTAAATCATGACCCATTAGGGATTATCAGTATAATCCTGGTCAAATCATATATATGACTATCAACAGTCTTTATGTCTGAACTGGATTTCATTCAATTATATGAAACTCTAAAAATAACATAAAATAAGCCAAATACAGACACATTGAGTGGCTCCAAATTTATGCCAACTGGAAAAACTTAGCATGGGATTCTGATTTCAGGGAATCCTACAGTTAAGATTACTTTTTCCAAAGATGATTCCAGAAAGGGCCTCCTTTGAGCTTTGCTTGTCTTGAGATGAGGATAGTTTTAGGGGTCCCTCCTTTGAAGACCCACTGATGAAGGACAGGAGTGACAAATGAGATGCATATCTTAGGGTGAGATTAAGGGGACATGGCTGTAAATTCCAGAAACAATTAGTGTAATTCCTACAACTGACATAAACTCCAGAAACAATTAGCATAAGTCCTACAACAATTCATAGCAGAAGCTAGATGTGAACTCCATGACTAGTCCTGTGATTCCAGAATGAAATGCAGCTTAGCCCAAAGGTACGTTTGTCTTATGCACCTGTTTGGCCAAATAGGCAAGATGCCAAAATGGCACTCTTGCAAGACATTATCAAAAAGTTCTTTTTCTTAGCTTTATTCTACCGACTGTTACTCGTTATAAGTAGCTCTAGTGTCAAAAGTGATTATTCCAACTAAATCAATGTCAGGAAAAAACTAAATTTGAAGTTGGAGCAAGTCACTCCCAGTTAGCAACTTTCTGGCTCTCCCCATCTCTTGACTAAGTTCTCTGATCTGGCAGAGAAGGCCCTCCACTACATGGCTTCTACCTCTCGTTGCTTCCACTGCCTCTGTTCACTTTTCACCTCTCACACTCATGGAAGTAGCTGATTGTTCACTGCATACAACCATACCATTTGGGCCTCTGCTCTAACATATGCTAGTTTCTCTGACGTTTCTTTCCCCTACCACAGTTACCTAGCTAACTCCTTCTTGCTCTTCATTTAAGCCTCAGCCCAGGTGTCACCTCCTCCACAAAGTTTTCCCAATTTCCCCAGACTTTGTAAAGTGTCACCCACTCTGTGCTCCCCTTGCAACTTGTATATATTTTTGCCAGAGCTCTCACCATTTTGTGTAGAATAATCAGTTACTAAAAGACTACCCCACTACCTCAAGTCCTCAAGGACAGGCACCATGTTTATTCAGTTTTGTGGTCACCACACCAAGAACACTGTTGGCACTTAATAAATGTTAGCTGAGTAGAAACACAAACCTGTTACAAACAAATCAGGTTTAAAATGTCACTTAAATAATTATTATCTACATCTGATCATGAGTCATAGGTGAACTTTGAAGGTGAAGATTTGAAGGTAGCCTAATTCAGAAAAAGAACACAATGAATATTTAGAAATTAGATGCTTTTCAATATGTTTTCAGTATATTAAGTGGCATAAAAAGCAAGAAACTATAAAGAAAAAAACTTCCATGTTCTGTAAGCCCAAATTCACCTATTAAAAAGTCCAAATTAAATAACTTTTTCTTCTTTACTCTTTCCTTAAAATATGTTAAAAATAGTCTCTCTCCCTGTTAATCTCTAAGGAAACAGAACCAAGATCATCAAATGAGTTTTTACTGAAATACATGCTTATTTTGGCTAACTTAAATCCTTAAAAAAAATTAGCAGTTGTAAAATTTTCCATATTACAACTCAAAATAGAGAACTTTAAAGAAAAAAAATACCTGTGGAAAGTATTATATTTATAGTATAGGACTACAGTTTATACACAGCAAACCATCTAGAATTAACTAGATGCTTCCTTTTTTTCCTGAAAAGATTATCAGTTTCCTTGTTGTCAGAACTTTACTAGGCTCTTTTGAATGTCATAATCAATACCTGATTCAATTCAATCAACTGATGACAATGGAAGATAGAAATAAAACTTATGAAAAAATTTTCTAATGCTGGAGTTCCAGTCTTTGCCTCTGCTGGTCTTTATCAAGCTATGAAGTATTCAGGAAACTTTATCAAGCTATGAAGTATTCAGTGTGGAAAAATTCCTGATTGCGTCTCTCTGAAAATTGATCTATGTTGCTTGGTGCACTAGAACGTAAAGTGTGAAGATGTTTTTGTTTTAACTGAAAGCATAGTTTTCAAATAGTGTCTTGGAATTTGAGGAAAGAAATTGATTTTCCACAAAGAGTGATATTTAGTCCCCAAATGAATTTAGTACATATTTTTTTAAAGAAATGCTTGGCTGTATCCTTTTGAGAATTTCCTTGAACAATAAATTTGATGATTTAGCCATGTAAAACAAAACAAAACCTTCCCTATTACATTTCTAGAAGTGCATAAAGCCCTTATTTTTCTTCCAATACAGTGAGCCGATAAAATGTTGGATATTTTGGATTTAAAAAGAAATGACAAAACCATACAGTAATGTAAACAACCAGGTACCAATAGGTAATAAGGGATGCCAAGAAAAATTGTTTATTATAGAGCATCGGTAATAATATATGTGTCTACTTTCAAAAATGGATTCTCATTTGTTTATTATAAAAAGACCCAAAATGAAAAGACCACTATGCCTGGGGATGGTCTGTAGTTATTTTAAGCATTAACTATCACAAACTTTCATCTACTTTTGTTACATAACTTTTATATCCTTGCCCTCTTCTTTCCAGCATGCCAGCCAAATTCTTCTGTTTCACATTTAGTTTACATCCTACACACTCCAGTTGTGTCTCATCCACAGAATTTTCCTTCTCTCGATTTTGGTATTTAATATCAACATTTGATATTAATGATCCTCTATTTTTCAATGTTCTCACCTATAGTGTTAACTTACAAGACCATCTTGTCAGCTCTTGTATCCCCACCAATAATTTGTGTATTTGCAAAACATGACTCTAGAGGTATCTACTCCTATGCACAGAAAGCCAAAGAATGAAATGCAAACTACACTGTCCCTTAAGACAGAGATGGATGATGTCATTTCATTCCTTTGGTGATGATTTATGCACTGTCAGAATTCACCTGTAAGAGCACAGGTGGCTTACCTTGTATCTGGTTTTAGATTTTCTACAGTGGAGAAGGTTTGATTTGTAATTTGAATGGACTTGTTCTTCCCGCTGAATGACCCATTTTCTCTGGATATAACTTCATATTCTGAAAAGTGAAAAAGCCAACAAATACTTGTCTTTATGTCCTGGCTGATTTAATTGCTCTTAAGGCTAACAGCATCATAAAGTCACTCTCATAAAAGTGAGCAATTTAGATTGTAGTTACTGAGATGTACTGATCTTATACATTAGCAATTTGCAGATGGGGATGGCCAATGGATGACAAAGGTCCCAAAGCATTTTGGGAGTTGCTCATTGATCACATCTACTTTCCCTTTACTAGAACATGAAAGGCTTGGTAACTGTGAAGACTGATGATGAACCTGTGGTATCTTTGGATACTGGTAACTAATGATTTTGCTAGGCAAATCAAATAGTCTGTCATTGTTGAAAAACCCAGTGTGGGGAAAGTGCTGTATGAGAAATGGTACTTAAGTAGAAGGCACGTTTCTTCTCTGTGGGGCTTTATTATATTGCTAGGGAAAAGACCACTGCATACATGGTTCTGCTGCAAAAATATATCTATATATCTATCTATACCTATACCTATATTTATATCATCTATATCTATATATCTTTGGGTTTAAAACCATCCAGCAAATAGCAGTTAACCAAATAATGAGTGACAGTTCATTATTGGGAACTACAGAACTTTGAAATTTTTCTACCTACTGCTTACATTAGTTACAAAAGATTTGTACCTACTGCTTACATATGCCTCCTTGAAAATAACCCTTGTTTTTTTTTTTTTTAATTTTTTTTTCAACGTTTTTATTTATTTCTGGGACAGAGAGAGACAGAGCATGAACGGGGGAGGGGCAGAGAGAGAGGGAGACACAGAATCGGAAACAGGCTCCAGGCTCTGAGCCATCAGCCCAGAGCCTGACGCGGGGCTCGAACTCACGGACCGTGAGATCGTGACCTGGCTGAAGTCGGATGCTTAACCGACTGCGCCACCCAGGCGCCCCTAACCCTTGTTTTTTAAAAAAATCATTAAATTATGAATGGAGATCTGCATAAATTTCACCTAAAGACACGTTTCTATGAACTTGCAGGGCTAATCAAGAGAAGGGCTTTCAGATTAAGAACATAATTTATAAATTTGTTAATTGGCTTTTCCACCTCTTAATTGGAGTTTAATGTATGTGACAAGGTCACACAGAAGATTCAAAACTTGAAAAATAGAAAACAGAAACAAACCCTACTCAAAATCAGCTCCATAAGTATGAAGAAATATACAAGTGGTAGCCATCAGGGAAAGTGGGAAAAAGCCACAAAGGGTGGCAATTTAGTGGGGATTTCTGCTATTAGCACTAAGACCAAAGGTGGGAGATGGAGACTGGAAGTAAAACTCAAACTATGGAAAGACCAGAAAACATAATCATCAATTTTAATTTGGGAAGGATTTTTAATGGATATTTTAAAAATCAAAAAAGGAGGATGGCTCTTTCCAATTAATTCTGTATGACCATCCTTCTAAAAATTCAAAATTAAATCAGAAGGCAATGGCCATTGTATCTGGATATGTTAGCACAGCTACCAAAGGACTAATGGCTAGTATTTAGTGTTCTTTTCTCAGAACTTTCTGTTCCTCAACCTATTTCTGTTGGCATTCTATTCTCAAAGAGGATAGCAAGGGAGGGAAGGGAAGGACCTTGAATTCAAATATATCCATTTTATATCTGTTTCTCAGCTGTGAATCAGTATTTACTAGATAGACAAAGATGGGAGTAATTAAAATGGATTTTTAAAACTGGAAACTGCTTGTTGGATACATGGTTAGATATGCTACTGATGAGGAACCCAAAACACTCATGACTTTTCTATTAAAGTTAAGGTATGGGGAAGGCTAGTCCAAAGGATAGAGGAGTGCTGTTTTGGAAGGGCACATGCGCCCCAATGTTTATAGCAGCACTATCAACAATAGCCAAATTATGGAAAGAGCCCAAATGTCCATCATCTGATGAATGGATAAAGATGCATATACAGACACACACACACACACACACGTATACATACACAATGGAATATTACTCGGTGATGAGAAAGAATGAAATTTTGCCATTTTAAACAATGTGGATGAAACTAGAGTGTATTACGCTAAACGAAATAAGTCAGAGAAAGACAAATAACATATGACTTCACTCATATGTAGAATTTAAGATACAAAACAGACGAACATAAGGGAAGGGAAGCAAAAATAATATAAAAACAGAGAGGGGACAACCCATAAGAGACTCTTAAATACAGAGAACAAACCAATGATTGCTGGACGGGTGTTGGGTGGGGGGATGGGATGGGCTAAATGGGCAAGGGGCATTAAGGAGGACACTTGCTGGGATGAGCACTGGGTGTTATATAAATTCTACTTCTGAAAACATTATTATACTGTATGTTAACTAACTTGGATTTAAATTTTAAAAATCTATAAAATTAAAAAAAATAAAAATAAAAGATAAAAAATTGAAAAAAAAACCCAAAGGGACACTACATGACTCATTGAGAAGTGACAGACCAAGCCATTTGCCCTGATCTCAGTTTGTAAAATGTCAGTAATAGCTCTTCATAGTGTTGCTTGTGGGGATTAAACTAGGAATATATGGAAAGTGCTCAACAGTATTTTGCATATGTTTTGTTCAACAGGTGCTACCTATTATTATTACTTATTATCCCTGAGTTGTGTTTAAATTTGAAAGATTTCAGTTGGAAAGATTCAAGTGTCGCTTAGTCACCCAAAGAAAAATTTGTATGACACTCCCGTTGAATTTGCATGAAAGCAACCACTTTCAAGAAACATCTTTGGTGTGGGACATTAATCAGTGACTGTGTAATATTCTTTTTAATATTACCCCAGACTCAGTACTAGAAACTCTTACTGAATATCTTCTCTAATTTTCTTTTGACTGAGTTTTAAATGTTCATTTAATACTATTTTCATCCTGAAAGATTCAAGTTTTCAAAATGGACACAGAAGTTACCTTTGTAATTAAAAACATATTTAGAATTTCACAATTCTAACTTCTGAATGTGTATTCTTGGGCCTTGTAAATATATCTTTCATTTGTAATGCTTTAAAGAAATAGTAGCTTTTTCATAAATTCACTATACCATAAAAATGGAACATTAATGCTTGGAATGAACATTTATAGACACATTCTGATTATATTTCAGAAAGTAAAGACAGCCACTTAGTATGTGTCCATATTTCTCACTTTAAAATATGGGGTTTTATTTATAAATTCCTTAACAGTAAAGATATAAGGAACCTATAAAGAAGTAACACTGAATAAATGGTCTTTTTCCCACTCAGAGATTATTATTGCCCTATTATGAGATGATTTACTTAATAGGAAAACACTATTTATTATAAAGGTTGGGAAATCACATTCTGGTCATGAAAATAATAATGGTGACACTATTTCTACCAGTCCTACTATTGCTACTACTGACAAACATTAATTTAACAGCTTCTAACTTACATTGTACATTCAAATTCTGCTTAATTTTTGTCCTCATAAGCTGATTACAATGGAAGTTGTTGTTGTTGTTGTTGTTGTTGTTGTTGTTACAAATAAGAAAACTAAAGCAAGGAGGTAAAGTGCATACCCAAATTGCATATAGAGAATACAGCTAGTCTGGGATTTAAATCTACGTTGGCATGATCTTGGCATATCACAAAGCACCACCCCACAACTAATTTAAGTTGTCCAAGGACTCAGGCTATGGCCCATTTCTCAGGTGTATCTATTTCTACTTTAGTGTAGAAAAGACATGTAGAAGCAACTGAATTTGGGTGTATTTATTATAGGTAATATGTGCCTGTTGATTAAAAGATGATAGACAGAAGCCAGCTAAGGGAATAAAGAATATGTTTCACTCCTTTTTTGTTATCTTTCTCAATCCTTTCTTGTAAAGCCATTTCCAGTGATTTGAGAATTAATCGTATTATCTGAGCTGCTGGTTTATAAAAGATCACATTTGAAACAAAGTGATATTTGAGAAAACACTAAAAATAAACAAAAGTGAAAAAAATAGAAGAGACTATTAGGCTATATGGTCCAACATTTAAATACAGACTGAGTAATGATTAAATATGGACTTATTTCTATTTAGAAAATATTATAGCTAAAGAGATATGGACCTTATCTATAAAAGCTGTTATTCTAAGTCTAATATCTTATGAAAGATCTCAAGTAGTCCATTAACATTTAGTAACAATGTTACAAAAGGAATTGGTTAAATGGGTAAAGTATACCCTATTCATTATTTTTTGTAGATTACAAGTTTATACAATTAAAAAAGGTTTCATGATGAACTGGAAAGGAAAATCATTTTGCTTTTAAAAAGTTAAATCAGAAATTGACACACCAAAGTGAATATATGTTAGATGTATTAGATTAGATTTTAGATATATTAACCAATTCCAACTTGATGTCCCACATCTTCAAGGCAAAGGAAATTTTATAGATCATTTGGTGTTATGATAACTAAGCCTCAGACTGTCAGGAGAACTCCTTATTAGCACAGTATATGAATTGGGAGTTCTGGACTTTTTCATCTATGTAGATAATCAATGCTTAGAGATTTATTGTTTTTTAGATACTGGGATGGTAGCACCTACTGGCATAGTCCCAAGTAAAGAAGCAGGACTAGACAAGTTCCCAGGAAACATGAGCAGTGGCTGGTTCTTTCCCAAAACAAAGGCAAGGTCTGCATGAGAAATGAAATTCACAAAATATGGTTTAAAAAAAAAAAAGCCAGTTAAGCAAAGATAGGCTGCTTATAGTGAAAGTTGCCCAGACCAAACAGTTTTGTCTGAGGAGAAATAGCTGCTGTTTACTCCTTTATTCACAGAAAACACTTTTGGCTGAATCTCCCACTTCCTCCTTTCCCCTGTATACTTCCCTCTACCCATCCTGATAGCTTCTTAGTGGGCTCCTCTAAATTCTGTCTACCTGTCCCATGCACAGCAGGGCATGGGCAATGGGGGGCTTGTGTACTCCTGCAATTTGCTATATTCCTCTAGCTGACTCTGCCCCTTACCTTTTCTCTTTCCTCTCTAGTTTGACTAAACTGTTCATATGAAGAATTAATTCGCATATAATAAATTCAAAGACTGACTTAGGATTTCTTAGTTTTCACAGTCATTTTTAGGAGGATTGGTCTAGTGAGAGTAGAATTAAATTTTTCTGAGATGAGGAGAAAATCAACCATGATTAGAAACCTAAAAAAAACCCAAAAAACAAAAAACAAAACAAACAAACAAAAACTCTACTAAAATAATTGAATTGCTTGACAGTTCTAGGTCAACCTAGAAATTGGGTTGGTGAAATGAAAACTGTTTTAATTATCATCAGCCCTGCCAACTTCTCCTATGTTATCTGTAATTTTCTTGATAATGAAAAGACCACATCTATTTTTACACTGTGAGGAAGAGTTCTGAGACAAGATGGAAGGAACGTAACCTAAAGAGATATGTTAAATTAACAGGAAACCCACCACTGGGACACAGATGATCTTTTCCCATCATATGACACTTTTTGACAATAGTTCTACTAGGACTTGCTACCCCTGAGATATGCCTCATAGTTTGACGAGGTACCACACTCACATTATTGAAGCTTCCCACCATAGTACAAGTGCTCACATCATGATCTTACCAGTGACAGTATCATTTAGTGGCTTTTCCCAGTCAAGGATGACAAATGAGGGACACCCTTCCACAGTGACCACAGTGAGGTTGGTGGGTGGGTTCTGCGGTGGGCTTGTGGCATTCCCCTCGGTGGCATCCTCTTTGGGGAACCGTTTGACAGAATCAGTGATGGAACAGGGCCTGTTGTCCGGTTTTTGGATGTAACGCACATGAGGACCTAAGAGAGAGAAGACTTGGACAGTTAGCCTTATTTGAGTTTGTACATACAGAAGGTGGAGGTAAACTCAAATTTATTTTTCTGTTTGAGGATATCTGGTCTCATATTATAAGCAGATAGATGAAAGCAGTGATGTGGACTGTTCAAACTTGTGAAAATCTAGAATTCCTGTCTCTGGGATACATGACATGGATGTTGTAGCTGATTTTCTTTTTATTTTATTTTTTTTTATTTATTTTTTTTTTAATTTTTTTTTCAACGTTTATTTATTTTTTTTTTGGGACAGAGAGAGACAGAGCATGAACGGGGGAGGGGCAGAGAGAGAGGGAGACACAGAATCGGAAACAGGCTCCAGGCTCCAAGCCATCAGCCCAGAGCCTGACGCGGGGCTCGAACTCACGGACCGCGAGATCGTGACCTGGCTGAAGTCGGACGCTTAACTGACTGCGCCACCCAGGCGCCCCTGATTTACTTTTTAAAATGGGTTTAACTTATGCTAATATCGAGAAGTAATTTGGTTCTCCTGAGCATGTTTTAAACAGCATAATTTGTGGGGTATTGGAAGAAGTATTCAAGAGGGTATTGCCTTGAGAATGGGGAATAATTAGCCCCACACTAAACAGTTCTGGTCCCACCTAATAAATCTTAAAAGCTAGACTCAAAAAGGTCAAATGGTTTCAAGTAATTTAACCCAGGACAAAATTAAAGAATATTTTAGGAATAAAAAACAATAGGAAATAACAGGAAAATGTTGCCCATAATGAGAAAAATAAATAATTTGAAATCAATCTAGAACTTGCCTAGATGTTAGAGTCATCACACAGGGAAAATAAAACTGTTATTATAACTATAATCCACATGTCAAGAAGTTAATACATGAAAGATATTTTTAAAAATACCCAAAGTGAATTTCTAGAGATGAAAACTAAAATGTGTAAGATGCAAAAAACACTGGATGATACTAGCACTGATATGATATTGCAGAAAAAGATTAGTGAACTTGAAGACATAGCAGTAAAAACTACCCAAAATAAAAGTGGAAAAAAAATAATAAAAATAATGAACAGAGCATCAGTGAGCTATGGGGAAGCTTCAGGCAGTATAACACAGATATAATTTTATTTTTTTTTATAAAATTTTTTTTTCAACGTTTATTTATTTTTGGGACAGAGAGAGACAGAGCATGAACGGGGGAGGGGCAGAGAGAGAGGGAGACACAGAATTGGAAACAGGCTCCAGGCTCCGAGCCATCAGCCCAGAGCCTGACGCGGGGCTCGAACTCACGGACCGCGAGATCGTGACCTGGCTGAAGTCGGACGCTTAACCGACTGCGCCACCCAGGCGCCCCAAACACACATATAATTTTAATATCTGCCCAGAGAACAGGGACAGCAAAGGTATTTGAAGAAATAATGGCAAAAGATTTTCCAAGTTTGATAAAACCTCTAAACCCACAGATCCAAAAGGCTTGAATAAACCTAAGCACAACAAATATGAAGAAACTACACCAACCAAAATCAAGTTTCTCAAAGCCAGTGATAGAAAGAAAACCTTTAAAGGAGGCAGAAAAGACACATGATATATAGTACAACCAAGATAAGGATTATGGCAGATGTCTCATTGGAAAGAATGCAAGGGAGAAGGCAGTGGAGCAACATCTTTAAATACTGGAAAAAAAACTTATCATCTAGAATTATTTAGTGAATATCTTTTTTTTTTTTAAAGTAAAACACCTTTTACGCATATAAAAGCTAAGAGAATTCATAACCACCAGACCCACCCTACAAGGAAGATTAAAGGACATTCAGGCAGAAGAAAAACGATGTATCCACACAAAGAGATAAAGAGCACTGGAAATAGTAACTATATAGGTAAATATGCACAATATTTTTGTCATTTAATTCTTTCTAAAAGGCAATTTACTATTTAAACATAAATAATATCAATTTAGCATGATGTATTAATATGTAAAAGTAAAATGCCTAACAATGATAGGCCAAGAGGAAAGATAAGTTGCTATACTAATGTAAGGTTCTTGCACTATTTGTGAAGTTGTAGAATATCACTAGAAGATAGACTGTGGTAAATTAAAGATACATACTATAAACCCTAAAGCAATAACAAAATAAAGAGTTACAACTAGTAAGACAACTAAAGAGAGAAAATAGAATCATAAAAATCATAAAACTCAATCTCTAGAAATAAACCTATGCTGGGGCGCCTGGGTGGCCCAGTCGGTTGAGCGTCCAACTTCAGCTCAGGTCACGATCTTGCGGTCCGTGAGTTGGAGCCCCGCGTCAGGCTCTGGGCTGATGGCTCAGAGCCTGGAGCCTGTTTCCGATTCTGTGTCTCCCTCTCTCTCTGCCCCTCCCCCATTCATGCTCTGTCTCAAAAATAAATAAATGTTAAAAAAAAATTTAAGGGGCGCCTGGGTGGCGCAGTCGGTTAAGCGTCCGACTTCAGCCAGGTCACGATCTTGCGGTCCGTGAGTTCGAGCCCCGCGTCAGGCTCTGGGCTGATGGCTCGGAGCCTGGAGCCTGTTTCCGATTCTGTGTCTCCCTCTCTCTCTGCCCCTCCCCCGTTCATGCTCTGTCTCTCTCTGTCCCAAAAATAAATAAACGTTGAAAAAAAAAAATTAGGAAAAAAAAATTTAAAAAAAAAGAAATAAACCTATGCTTATATTTCAATTAATCTATCACAAAAGGGGTTAAGAATATACAATGGGGGGCGCCTGGGTGGCGCAGTCGGTTAAGCGTCTGACTTCAGCCAGGTCACGATCTCGCGGTCCGTGAGTTCGAGCCCCGCGTCGGGCTCTGGGCTGATGGCTCGGAGCCTGGAGCCTGTTTCTGATTCTGTGTCTCCTTCTCTCTCTGCCCCTCCCCCGTTCATGCTCTGTCTCTCTCTGTCCCAAAAATAAATAAAAAACGTTGAAAAAAAAAAAAAAAAAAAAAGAATATACAATGGGAAAGACAGTCCCTTTGATAAATAGTAGACAGCTACATGCCAAAGAATGAAATTGGACCACTCACACTACACACAAAAATAAACTCAAAATGGACTAAAGACCTAAATTTGAGACCTGAAGCCATAAAACTCCTAGAAGAAAACATAGGCAGTAATTTCTTTGACATCAGTTTTAGCAACATTTTTCTAGATATGTCTCCTCAGGCAAGTTAAACAGAAACAAAAATGATCAGGACTACACTGAAGTAAAAAATTATTGCACAGTGAAGGAAATTATCAACAAAACAAAAAGGCAGCATAATGAATGGGAGAAGATATTTGCAAATGACATATCCAATAGGGTTTAATATCCAAAACATATAAAGAATTTATAGAACACCTAAACACATAAATAATCCAATTAAAAATGGACAAAGGACCTGAATAGACATTTTTCCAAAGGAAGACATGTAACTGGCCAATAGACACATGAGAAGATGCTCAACAACAGTAATTATGAGGGAAATGCAAATCTACACAACAGTGAGATATTATCTTACCTTATATTACCTGTCAGAATGGCTAGAGACAAAAAAACAAGAAATAATAAGTGTCGACAAGAATGTGGAGAAAACTCTGGTGTCCTACTGGTGGGAATGTAAATTTGTGCAGCCACCGTGCAAAATAGTAGAGTTTCCTCAAAAAATTAAAAACAGAAATACTGTATAATCCAGTGTTTCCACTAATAGGTATTTACCCAAAGAAAATGAAAGCACTAATTTGAAAAGATATATGCACCCCTATGTTTATTGCAGCACTATTTACAATAGCTAAGATATAGAAACAACCCAAGTGTCCAGCGATAGATGAATGTATAAATAATGGTTTATACACACACACACACACACACACACACACACACACGAAAATTCGTCAGCCATAAAAAAGAATGAGATCTTGCCATTTGCGACAACATAGCATTATACCCTCTAGGTCTATGTAAGTGAAATAAGTCAGACTGAGAAAGACAAATACTGTGTGATTTCACTTATATGTGGAATGTAAAACACACACACACACACAAATGAACAAACAAAAAGCAGAAACAGATCCATAAATATAGGAAACAAACTTATGGTTGTTAGATGGGAGGGCAAATAGGCAAAATGAGTGAAGGGAGTGAGGGATAGAGGCCTCTAGTTAAGGAATGAATAAGTTATGAGGATAAAAGGTCCAGCATAGGGAATAGAATCAATGGTATTATAATAGTGTTCTATGGTGACAGATGGTAGCTACACTTGTGGTAAACAGAGTATAATGTATAGAAAAGTTGAATCACTATGCTGTACACATGAAACTAATGTAATCTTGTATGCCTCATATATTTCAACAACAACAACAACAACAACAACAAAATACTCAATAAGAGATGGTTGGAAAAGAGGAAAAGAGGGAACAAAGGATAGATGGGACAAAAAGAAAACAAATAGCAAAAGGAGATAGATTTAAACCTAACCTTATCATTGGTCATGTTAAATATAAGGTTCTAAACACCCAAATAAAGAAATCAAGATTAAATGAGGTCACAGGGTGGGATCCTAATCCACTGTGACTGATGTCCTTTTAAGAGGAAGAGGGGCGCTTAGGTGGCTCAGTCAGTTGAGCATCGACTTTGGCTCAGGTCATAGTCTCATGATTTGTGAGTTTGAGCCCCACGTTGGGCTTTGTGCTGACAGCTCAGAGCCTGGAGCCTCCTTCGGATTCTGTGTCCCCCTCTCTCTCTACCCCACCCCTGCTTGTGCTCTGTCTCTCTCTTTCAAAAATGAATAAACATAAAAAAAAATTAAAAATTAAGAGGAAGAGACAGCAGGGGCAAATATGGTAGAACATCATGGAAGCATTTTTTGTGTCTCTCAACTCTGAAATGCAGCCAGATCAACACTAAACCATCTTGCATACCTAGAAAACTTATTTGAGGATTAACATAACAATCTGAACAACCTGAACCACAGAACTCAGCAGGTACATGGTGTGGAAAGGTGAACTGGGGGAGTGTGCATGGAGGGCAGGGAGCTGTTTTTGCTTGTTGGAAGAGGACAGAGATGGGGGGAGAATAAGGGAAAAGCACCCCTCACCCTGAAAGCACATGGAGAAAAAAGGAAGAGTGGAAACAGCTGCAAGGGGCTGAACAAAAAAGGGAGAAAGGAGAAGGTTTAAATTCCATTAAGACTCTATAAACAGGGGGAGCACAGAGTCTGAAACTCCACAGCTTGATACCTAGCAGTGCTGTGGTGAGAAGGGTGAATCCCCAGGAGCAGAGAGCAAGGTCTGAGGGGTCTTCGGGCCACATGGGGAGACATGGTTCTCCTGATGGGAGGACATTTGGTAGAGGCTGTGTGGCCTCACCACAGGAAAACATCCCAGCAGACCCCAGAAAATAACCACATTTGCTGGTATTGGAACAAGGATATTAAGGGTGAAGCCTGGTGCCTGATATGTGTTCTGATTTACCATAATCCCTGAAATGCTGCTGCTACATGATCACACAAACTTTATCTGGGGTGGGTTGGCACCTAGTCGGTCTCTGGACATCAGCAGCAGCACGGTCTCATGAAGGTTCTGGCGGTGGGACGGCGCCCGGCCATTGCTTAGCAAGACCATCCCCCAGAGGGTCAGAACAGGTCAAAGCCACAGTCCCTCAGAAGTGAGGGGTCGGGAAACACAGCACCATCTGAGATAAAACTCAGGAGGGAGGTCCTGCCTGGCAGCCTGATGGCTTGGTCACAGACAGTCTACAAGCAGGAAGTAGACAGAAGCTAGAGACAAAGGCGGGGTGCTTGATTGCCCATAGGTGAGAGCACAGAGTTCTGATACTATAAACTGGGTAGCTGGGTGATGCCATTTTGACCCCTCCTACACATGTGCATACATGCCTACATGCACTAGAACAATCCACCCCAGTAAGCTAAGCAGTGCCATCTAGTGGAGAACGAAGCCAATACACTAAGCCCCGCCCAACTGGGCCAACCACATTCTTAAGGAACACCACAAGTCTCTCTGCCTGCTTAGTTTATGGACTATAAAGTGCTTCATAGTTTTGCTTCTAGGGGAAACCAGATGTAATTTCAATTGTATTTCATTCTGTTCACTGGTCCTTCTGTTCAACTTTTTTTCTTTTCTTGTTCTTGAATACAAAAAGAGAAAAAATTATTTTTTATATTCAATTTTTATTAAAAAGATTATTCTTTATTTTTTTCTACTACATTTTTTACTTTTTTGTAACTTTTAAAAATTCTATTTTACCCTCATTTAATTTTATTCTACTGTATTCATTTTTTCAGTTTTTCAAACGTTTTCCTTTTTCCTTTTCCTTTTTCTTTTCTTATCTTTCCCTTTTTTCTCTAATCTGTCAAGTTTCTTTCAACAACAAGACCAAAACACACCTAGGATCTAGCACCCTTTATTTGATTTATTTGTGTTGTTTTTAATTGTTTGATTCTATTATTTTTTTAAATTATTAATTCATTTTCTTCCTTCAAAATGACACCCCAAAAGAAAGAACAGGAATAAACAACAGCCAGGGACTTAGTCAACACAGATACAAGCAAGATGTCTGAACCAGAATTTAGAATCATGATAATAATAATACTAGCTGGAGTCGAAAATAGATTAGAATCCTTTTCTGTGGAGATGAAAGTAGTAAAAGCTAGTCAGGATGAAATAAAAAATTCTATAACTGAGCAGCAATCTCAAATGGATGCCACAGAGGCAAGTAAGGATGAACCAGAGCAGCAAATCAGGGATATAGAGGACAAACTTATGGAGAATAATGAAGCAGAAAAAAAGAGGGAGACTAAGACAAAAGACCATGATTTAATTATTAGAGAAATCAGTGACTCATTAAAAAGGAATAATATCAGAATCATAGGAGTCCCAGAAGATGAAGAGAGGGGAAAAGGAGTACAAAATTTATGTGAGCAAATCATAGTGGAAAACCTCCCTAACCTAGGGAAAGACAAAGACATAAAAATCTGAGAAACACAGAGAATTCCCATTAGATTCAACAAAAACCGACCATCAACAAGGCATATCATAGTCAAATTCACAAAATCTTCAGGCAAGGAAAGAATCATGAGGTTAGCAAAGGAAAAAAAGACCTTAACCTAAAAGGGAAAACAGATTAGGTTCTCAGCAGACCTACTCACAGAAACTTGGCAAGCCAGAAAGCAGTGGCAGAATATATTCAATGTGTTGAATTGGAAAAATATGCAGCCAAGAATTCTTTATCCAGCAAGGCTGTCATTCAAAATAGAAGGAGAGAGAAAAAGTTTCCAGACAGACAAAAATTAAAGGAGATTGTGACCACTAAACCAGCACTGCAAGAAATTTTAAGGGGGACTTTCTGAGGGGAGAAAAGATGAATATATATATATATACATATATATATATATACATATATATATATACACACACATATACATATGTATATGTATATGTAAATAAATAAATACCAAAAGCAACAAAGACTAGAAAGGACCAGAGGATGCCACCAGAAACCCCAACTCTACAAGCATCATAATGGCAATAAATTCATATCTTTCAGTACTCACTCTAAACATCAATGGACTCAATGCTGTAATCAAAAAACATAGGGTAACAGAATGGATAAGAAAACAAGATCCATTTATATGCTGTTTATAAGAGACCCATTTTAGATCTAAAGACACCTTCAGATTTAAAGTAAGGGGATGAAGAACCATCTATCATGCTAATGGCCTCCAAAAGAAAGCCAGAATAGTCATACTTGTGTTAGACAATCTAGACTTTAAAATAAAGACTGTAACAAGAGATGAAGAAGGGCATTATATGGCGGTTAAGGGGTCTATCCACCAAGAAGATCTAACAATTGTAAACATTTATGCTCCTAATGTGGAAACACCCAAATACATAAATCAATCACAAACATAAAGAAACTCAGAGATAATAATACCATAATAGTAGGGGACTTCAACACCCCACTTACAACAATGGACAGATCATTTAAACAGAAAATCAACAAAGAAACAATGTCTTTGAATGACACTCTGGACCAGATGGACTTAACAAATATATTCAGAACACTTAATCCTAAAGCAGAATACACATTTTTCTTGAGTGCATGTGGAGCATTCTCCAGAATAGATCACATCCTGGGACACAAATCAGCCCTCAACAAGTACAGAAAGATCAAGTTCATACTGAGCATATTTTCGGACCACAATGCTATGAAACTCAAAATCAACCACAAGAAAAAATTTGGAAAGATAACAAATAACTAAAGAACATCCTACCAAAGAATGAATTTGCTAACCAAGAAGTTAAAAAGGAGATTAAAAAGTACATGGAAGCCAATGAAAATGATAACACCACAGCACAAAACCTCTGGGACACAGCAAAGTGGTCATAAGAGTAAAGTATATAGCAATCCAGACCTTCCTAAAGAAGGAATAAAGGTCTCAGATACAACCTAACCTTACACCTTAAAGAGCTGGAAAAATAGCAAATAAAACCCCAAACCGGCAGAATAAAGGAAATAATAGTGATTAGAGTAGAAACCAATGCTATTGAAACCAAACAACAACAACAACAACAACAACAACAACAACAACAGAACACATCAATGAAACCAGGAGCTGGTTCTTTGAAAGGATTAACAAAATTAATAAATCCTTAGCCAGTTTGATCAAAAAGAAAAAGGAAAAAGGAAAGGGCCCAAATAAATAAAATGAAGGATGAAATAGGAGAGAGCACAACCAACACTGCAGAAATACAAACAATAATAAAAGAATATTATGAGCAATTATATACCAATAAAATGGGCAATGTGGAAGAAATGGAAAAATTCCTAGAAACATATAAACAACCAAAACTGAAACAGGAAGAAATAGAAATTTGAACAGACCCATAACCAGCAAAGAAATTCAATTAGTAATCAAAAATCTCCCAAAAAAACTAGAGTCCAGCGCTGGATGGCTTTAGAGGGGAATTCTACCAAACACGTGAAGAAGACTTAACACCTATTCTTCTGAAACTGTTCAAAAAAAATAAAAGAAAAAGAAAAAGAAAAAAAGAAAAAAAAAAGAAAAAAAAAAAGAAATGGAAGGAAAACTTCCAAACTCTTTCTATGAAGCCAGCATTACCTTGATTCCAAAACCAGACAAAGACCCCACTAAAAAGGAGAACTACAGACCAATTTCCCTGATGAACATGGATGCATAAGTCCTCAACAAGATACTAGTCAAGTGAATCCAACAATCATTAAAAGAATTATTCACCATGACCAAGTAGGATTTTTATCTGAGATGCCGGGCTGGTTCAATATCCACAAAACAATGTGATACATCGCATCAATAAAAGAACAAGAACCACATGATCCTCTCAATAGATGCAGAGAAAGCATTTGACAAAATACAGCATCCTTTCTTGATAAAAGCCCTCAAGAAAGTAGGGATAGAAGGATCATACCACAAGATCATAAAATCCATATATAAAAGACCCACTGCTAATATCATCCTCAATGGGGAAAAACTGAGAGCTTTCCCCCTAAGGTCAGGAGCATGACAGAGATGTCCAGTCTCGCCAATGTTATTCAACATGGTACTGGAAGTCTTAGCTTCAGCAATCAGACAACACAAGGTATTAAAAAGCATCCACATCGGCCAGGAGGAAGTCAAAACTCCAACTCTTCACAGATGGCATGATACTCTATATGGAAAACCCACAAGATCTCACCAAAAACCTACTAGAACTGATCCATGAATTCAGGAAAGTTGCAGGATATAAATCAGTGCACAGAAATCATTTGCATTCCTATACACCAATAATGAAGCAACCGAAAGAGAAATTAAGGAATCAATCCCATTTACAATTGCACCAAAAAACATAAAATACCTAGGAATAAACCTAACCAAATAGGTGAAAAATCTATACACTGAAAACTAAGGAAAACTTATGAAAGAAATTGAAGAAGACACACACACACAAATGGAAAAATATTCCATGCTCCTGGATTGGAAGAACAAACATTGTTAAAATGTTGATATTACCCAAAAGAATCTACATATTCAAGGAAATCCCTATCAAAATAACACTACCATTCTTCACAGAGCTAGAACAAAATCCTAAAATTTGGAACTAGAAAAGACCCCAAATAGCCAAAGCAATCTTCAAAAAGAAAACTGAAGCTGGAGGCATCACAATCCTGAACTTCAAGATGTATTACAAAGCTGTAATCATCAAGACAGTACGGTACTGGCACAAAAACAGACACTCAGATCAATGGAACAGAAGAGAGAACCCAGAAAAGGACCCACAAATGTATGGCCAACTAATGTTTGACAAAGTACACAAGAATATCCAATGGAATAAGACAGTCTCTTCAGCAAATGGTGCTGGGAAAACTGGACAGCGACATGCAGAAAAATGAACCTGGACCACTTTCTTACACCATACACAAAAAGAAACTCAAAATGGATGAGAGACCTGAATGTAAGACAGGAAGTCATAAAAATCCTTGAGGAGAAAGCAGGCGGCAAAACCTCTTTGACCTCGAAAGCAGCAACTTCTTAGTCAACACTTCTCTGAAGGCAAGGGAAACAAAAGCAAAAATGAACTATTGGGACTTCATCAAAATAAAAACTTCTGCACAGTAAAGGGAACAATCAGCAAAACTAAAAGGCAACTGACAGAATGGGAGAAGATATTTGCAAATGACATACCAGAAAAAGAGTATCCAAAATCTAGAAAGAACTTATCAAACTCAACACCCAAAAAACAAATAATCCAGTGAAGAAATGGGCAAGAGACATGAATAGACACTTCTCTAAAGAAGAAATCCAGATGGCTAATAGACTCATGAAAAAATGTTCAAGATCACTCATCATCAGGGAAACACAAATCAAAACCAAATGAGATACCACCTCACACTTGTCAGAATGGCTAAAATTAACAACTCAGGATATGACAGATGTTGGTGAGGATGCAGAGAGGTACAGCCACTCTGGAAAACAGTATGGAGGTTCCTCAAAAAATTAAAAATAGAACTACCTTTCGATCCAACAATTGCACTACTAGGTATTTATCCAAGGGATACAGGTGTGCTGTTTCAAAGGGTCACATGCACCCCAATGTTTATAGCAGTGCGATTGACAAAAGACAAAGTATGGAAAGATCCCAAATGTCCATCAATGGATGGATGGATAAACAAGATGTAGTATATATTCACAATGGAGTGTTACTCAGCAATCAAAAAAGAATGAAATCTTGCCATTTGCAACTATGTGGATGGAACTGGACGGTATTATGCTAAGCGAGATTATTCAGAGAATGACAAATATCATATGAATTCATTCATATGAGGAATTTAAGATACAACATAGATGAACATAAGGGAAGGGAAGCAAAAATAATATAAAAACATGGACAGGGACAAAACGTAAGAGACTCTTAAATATAGAGAACAAAGAGGGTTGTTCGTGGGCTTGTGGGAGGGGGGATGGGTTAAATGGGTAAGGGGCATTAAGGAATCTACTCCTGAAATCATTGTTGCACTATATGCTAACTAATTTGGATGTAAATTAAAAAATAAATTAATTAGGTAATTCAAAAAAAAAAAAGAGGAAAAGACATGAAGGATGTGTGCATTCAGAGGATAGGCCATATGAGGACATAGTGAGAAGGTGGCCATCTGCAATCCAAGTCTTCAAAACAACCCAAATCTGATGATACCTTGATTTCAGATTTCTGGCTTCCAGAACTTAAGTTTCTGGAAAATAAGAAAATAAGTTTCTGTTGTTTAAGCTACCATGTCTGTAGCATTCTCTTATGGCAACCCTCGCAAATGAATACAACATTGCTTTTATGAAGAGCAGAATACACATTCTTTTCAAGTACACACAGAACATATACCAAAATAGATCATACCCTGGCCATAAAAAAGTCTCAATAAATTTAAAAGGATTTAGGTATCTGGCAGAGCATGTGACAACAATGGAGATACATTAGAAGTCAGTAACAGAATAATCTCTAGAAAATCTCAAAATATTTAGAAATTAAATTACATATTTCTAAATAATCAATGAGTCAAAGAACAAATCAAAAAGGAAGTTAAAAAGTATTTTGAACAGAGTAAAAATGAATATACAACATATCAAAAACTTTTGGATACTGCTTAAATAATATCTAGGGGAAAATTTGTAGCACTAAATGCCATAATAAAGAAGAGAGGTTTTAGATCAATGAGCCCATATTCCACCTTAAGGAAATAGAGGAACAAATTAAACTACATTAAGCAGAAGAAAAAAAATAAAGATCAGAGTAAATAGACAAAATTAATGAAACACAAATTTGACTTTTTCAGAAGATCAATAAATTAAACCTACAGCAAGATTGATTAGGCAAAAGAGAAAAAAAAGACACATCATCAGTAACAGGAATGAGATTATATCACTAAGAATTCTACAGCTATTAAAATAACAAACAATATGAGAATATTAATAACCTTATACCAATAAATTTGGCAACTTAGATGAAATGAACTAATAACTTGAAAGACAAAAATTACCGAAACTCACTAGGGAAGAAAAAATACTCTGGATAGCTCTACACCCATTAAAGAAAGTGAATTATACATAAAATCCTTCCAACAAAGAGAATATGAGGCTCAGATGGTTTCATTGGTAAATACTACTAAACATTCAGGGAAGAAGCAATACCAATTCTAAATTTTTTCAGAAAAGTGAAAAGGAGAGTTCAGCATTATACTGAGAGTAAAACATGACCTATTACAAAAAAAGAAAACTACAGACCACTATCTTTCACTGAATACAATTCTCAACAAAATTTTAGCAAATGAGATCCAGCAATATATTAAAATGAGCATACATTATGACCATGGAGTTTGTGCCTGGAATGCAAAGTTAAAAATTCAAAAGCAATTATTTCATTGTATTAACAAACTAATAAAGAAAAACATAATCATCTTCATAAAGGCAGAAAAATCATTGGACATGATCTAGCACTCGTTTCTGATAATAGTTACCACCCAAGTAGGCATAGAAGGGAATTTTCTCAACACAATAAAGAGCATGTATGAAAAGCCTACAAGGTAACATCATACTATATTCAGGTGAAAGGCTGTATGTTTTTTCCATAAGACCAGGAATAAGAAAAGGATGTCCATTCCCCACTGTATCTATTCAGTGTTTTATTTGAAATTCTTGCCAGTATGATAAGGCAAGGAAAAAGGCACCCACGTTAGGAAGAAGTAAAATGTCACTCTCAAATGACATGATTTTGTATGTAGAAAATCTAATTGACCTACATAAAAGCTACTGAGTTTCACAAGGTTGCAGGATATAAGATCACTGTATAAAAATAAATTTTTCTATATAGTAATGAACAATTGGAAACTGAAATAAAAAATACTATTTTAATGGTTTTCTGTGTACTGAAATTTAAATAACATTGGTTATAGAAGTCAAAGACCTAAATAAAATATGCCATGTTCATAAATAGGAAAGCTAAATGTTGTACAGCTCTCAATTTTTCCCAATTCATCTATAGGCTCAACTCAATTCTAATAAGAATCTAACCAGGCTATTCTTGGACATTGATAAGCTGATTCTAAAATTTATACGGAGATACAGAGGACCCAGAGTCACCAATACAATACCACTACCACAGTAACACAAACATGGTGGTATTGATGTAAAGGCAGATAAACAGATCAATGCAACAGACTAGAGAGCTAAAAAGAGTTCCACATATATATGCACAATTCATTTTTGATAAAAGTACAAATGAAATTCAGTGGAAAGAATAGTTTTTTCAACACATGATGCTGGAACAATTCTATATCCATTAGCAAGGAAACGAATTGGTATTCACACCTTGTATCATATACAAAATGTGACACAATGTGGATCATAGACCTAAATTTAAAAGAAAACTTCTAGAAGGAAATAGCAGAGAAACTTCTAGAAGGAAATAGAGGTCTTTATGACCACCAACTGGCCAGTTATTTCTTAAGTACAACACCAAAAATACAACATATAAAAAGCCAAATTAATAAACTAAGATTTATTAAAATTAAAAAAGAGCAGGTATACACTGGGAAAAAATATTTGTAAAGCATGTATCTGAAAAGGTATTCTACCCAGAAAACAAAGACCGTCAAAACTCAACAAGAAAATAAGCAAGGTTATAAACAAAATGGACAAAAAAATGGGACACGACCAAAATGATGGCAAATAAGCACATGAGAAGATGCTTAGTAATTAGAGATACACAAAGTAAAACCACAATCTGAAACTACTACACACCTATTAAAATGACTAAAATTAAAAAGACTGTCCTAAATGTTGGCAAAGATGTGGAGGAATTCAAACTCTCATATACTGTTGACAGAAAGGCTAATAGTACAACTACTGTGGAAAACAGTTTGGTAGTTTCTTAAAATGTTAAATGTACACTTATATCACCTAGCCATTGCTCTTGTCAGCATTCATCCAAAAGGAATGAAAGCACGTATCCATATAAACACTTGTACTTTAAGGGTTATGGCAGCTTTATTGGTAATATAAGAAAATTAGAAAAAACCTTAATGTCATGAATAGGTTTAATAAATAATTATATATATCCATTCAATAGAATACCAGTCAGGATTAAAAGAAATAAACTGTTGCTACACGTTTCAACATGGATGAACCTTAAAATAATTATGCTGAGTCAAAGAAGCCAGACCAAAAAAAGTTCGTATCGTATCCTTTCTTTATATAAAAATCCACAAAATGGATACATATTTTTAGTACGGCAAATCTGTGATTATCTAGAAACTAGAAATTTGGTGGGAGGAGTGAGATGGAGGAATTATAAAAGTACATGATGAAACTTTTGGAGGTGGTACATGTATTTATTATCTTGATTACAATGATGGTTTCATGAGTGTATACATATGTTAAAATTTATCACATCTTACACTTGAGAAAAACATTATAAAAGGAAATACCAGGCTCTATATCATATTATAGCTTTCTTACTGTGGTAGATTTGATACTGTTCAAAAATATTCTCTATACCCATGGAAGGAGTATACTTTCCCAATCTTTGATTTGAGCTTGGCTATGTGACTTTCTTTAGCCAATGAATATTGGCAGGTGTAAAACACAGAGGAGCTTAAAATGCTGTATTTGAACTCTCCACTCTTGACTTCGTATTGTCATTAGAATGGCTTCTCCTGAGTCACTGTTGGTCTTTCATCCTGAGCACCAAAATGAAAAATGTGGAGCAGATCTGAGCCCAAGACATAGGAAGCCCAGCTGTATCTGATGCTGGAGGCAGAACCATCCAGTCAAGAATAGCTAGATCAGCTGACCCTCAGGTGACTTGCAGACACATGAGAAATAAATCCTTATTAGAACATGCTACTAAGATTTTGCAGTTATTACACAGCAAAAGCCAAGTGATACTCCCATCAAAGACAGCCTTGTCAAAACTGAGATTTGGAGCCAATCATACACACCTTTGAATCTGGGCTTCCCAAGAGGATCAGTTTCTCTTGTTGGACTTGAGCTAAAGTCAGTTACATTACCTGAGAATAGAAGATAATAAATAATTTTAGAAAGATATAAAAAAGCTTCTCAATAAAATGAAAAAGTATTAAAGATTATAAATATTTAATAATGCCTCCTAGTCAGATGCCTGCAATTTTGATTTCCTTTATTATTATTATACATATTATCCACAATAAAAGGCTTTTAATTGTGTCCTGCTGCAGGTGTTCTGGAGTGTACTCAATAATGATTTAAAGATTAAAGTAGCCAATACTCATTAATTAAGATACATATGATTAATAATGACATTTGATTTAGTAAGAAGCATTGGGTAATTTATATCTTTTCAGGAAGACTTTTCCAAAAATATTGGGTACTTTATTCTATGTCTGTGGAGTGAAGGACCATATTCTATCTCATAGAATTAAACTTAAGTATAACTGCAAAAATTAAAAAGACATATTAATAAAAAAAATTGAAATAATTCGATAATCCAGAACTGAGACTCTTTTCCCCCTAATTTGAAATCTTTTAGTACTTCATAGTTAAGTATCTAGTGGGAAGTGACTGACATACTAACCAAGATCTTCTCCTGAGGCAGGAACAGTTGGTTGCTTTTCATCTGTCTCTGTTTTCTCTGAGGGGGCTTCAGTAGGCCTGAATGTGGCAGTCAGAGGTGGAGAAGTTACTCGGCCTGATGAAATGATTCCTGTAATGTAGAGGCAAAGTAGTCAGGCTTTATAGGAGCACTGCCAACTTCCCCCATTTATTTATTCCATAAATATTTATTCAGCACTTACCATGTGGCTTGGCACACTATATGCTGGGCTTGGAGAAAAAACAAAACCTGTGTCCTTGATCAAAATAGATGTGTGATCCAAATATATTGAAGCATCATAAATATTGTGAAAAAACTGGATAAGATTATAGGGAAAGTAAGTGGAGGGAGTAGCAATGTCTATGGGAAAAGATGAGGGTGGGTAAGGAATGTCTTTACAGAGGTTGTGCCAATAAAGAAGAGAAGTAATCAGGAGGTAGGTTTGACAGTTATATTCTAGGCTGAGGCTGCAGGAAGAACCAAGTCAAGGAAGCATGAAACTACTTGGTGCGTCTGTTTGATGACGTGAAAGTCAAGAGTACTTTGGGGTACAGTGAGAGCTGGCTATGGAGGGGCAGGGAAGGCCAAATCATGAAGAGCCTTCCATAACATGGATTTGGACATTGCTTTTTTTTTTTTTTTTTTTTTTTTTTTTTTTTAGGTGACAAGGACCTCCTGAAATATTTTCACTAGGAAAATAGCAAAATCAGATGAGAAAAGGATGAATGATCAGGTTGCAAAGCTGATGGCTGCGAGGGAAGTCAAGAGACTAAAGCAGCTGTAGTAAGGAAGAACAGAGCAGGTGAACTACATAAGGAGCCATGAGATTAGATGGAAGGTGTTTTAGGGGAATTAGAGTTACTCTTAGAATATGTTTATGGTTCTCTTCAGGATAGGCTGGCTGTACCAAAGTTATACTTACTGATGGGATAGAACAAGGGTTTTATATGACAGGAACCAAGGTCATGAAGCTATAGCTGAAGACACATAGCCTTACATAGTTTTACATGAAAGATGTCAAGGAGACAGAATGACTTGACCTGGAGAATAACTGGCAGGCATGGGTCATGGCTGGACAAGAAGGAAAAACATGCTTACTGTAATATCTGTGATTCTGGCTTAGTTGCCAGAAAAGTGCCACTTGAGATACTATATTCAATAGCGTCTCCTCTACTCTGAAAAGACTAATTGGTATCCCAAACAGAATCCATCCCAAAGTCCAGGCAAGTCTGGGTGTTTAGAGTAGAGTGGAGGCTGGAGAGGATTCTATAATCCTCCTAGGAAAAGGACTCATTCTCAACCAAGGGACAGCCAAGGTCTATAAGACTGACCCAAGGACCATGGCTCATCATGGAACAATGAATGAGGGACTCAGATGTGCAGCTGGTCCAGCTCTTGCAGATTCATGCTTTTGGTGCTAGTGGGAATGGGCCACAATGCGAAGGTGAGAGAAAACCAAGAGAAGTTGGAGCTTTTCAGAGTTGGCAGAGCCAGCAGGAAATACTGACATAGCACTTTCACCGTGGCAAGGAAAGCAAACTCAGAGACTTCAGGAGATCTGCAGACAGGGGACGAGTGTCAAGTGCTACCTGGTAGTCTAAGACTGTGCCCACAGGCACATGTGAGAGAGGACTTATGTTCACAGGACTTCAGAACACATAGTTGATGTCCTGAATTAAGGACATACTTTCTTTGATGTTAATCAGGTCAAATCTGTACAAGTGCCTTTTGTGTTTGGTTCCTCAGTGGAGGCATTCCCTTTGAGTTAGAGGTAGACAGCAAGAATGACGGTAGGGGAATTGGAGTTACTCTTAGAATATGTTTATGGTTCTCTTCAGGATGGGCTGGCTGTACCAAAGTTACACTTACTGATGGGACAGCACAAGGGTTTTATAGGACAGGAACCAAGGTCATGAAGCTATAGCTGAAGACACATAGCCTTATAGGGGAGCTCTACTGAATGGTGGTGGAAGGGGGGTGAATTTTCCATAGAGGACACTGAGGCAGTACTTTCCTGATGTGACTCATCCAGTCTGACTGGAAGCCTGCTGGAGTTCAAGTCATTGCTGCCCCAGGTTACAAATCATGAGGAAAACCTGGTCTCCTCATTGGGTTCATGTTCCTGGGCCTTGCCTCAGGAAGGCACCAGAAGTGTGGATGAGAGTCTGATTTCTTCCTTCAGCTACTTGGAAAAATGATTAAGAATTTACTGTGTACATGGTACATCACAGAAGCTTCTCCACCCCCATACCCTCCTTCCATCCTATGAAAAGAGTGACATCCATTCTCTTTCACATAAAGCATCATCAGTTTCATCTTTCACAGCCAACCTTAACACGTTTATCTTGATTCCATGTACAAAATATTTAAGAAGTAGAGATGGTGGGAGAGGAAAGAAAGATGGTTTGCTGGCAGGTCCAGTGGAAGAGCCCTCAAGAGAAATGAGGTAAAGCTTTCCCCAAACGGAGTCAATTTTCACTGATTCTTAATGTAACTGATTTATTTACTCAGCTACTTATCAAATATCCTCCGTGTGCCAAGCACTGGATTTGGTTCTGTGAATTCAGACAAAAGGTACCAAGGACTCTGTCATCACAGAGCTCCTAGTCTAGCAGGGGAAGACCAGTATGTAAACACCCAAGTCTAAGCCAATTTGTTCTCTGCTGTAACAGAGGTAAGTGTCAAGAACAACCAGAACACAGAAGCAATGCTAATGCTAAAGCGACTTTGAGCAGCTGGGGAAAACTTCTTCAAGGAAAGGATGAAGTATGAGCATCCCAGGTGACTCGAAGGTGTCATTCCACGGAAGGAGACAACACATATCAATGTGTGGCTTGATATAGTGTGGCTATATCACACATTGATTGATTGATTGATTGATATCACACATATCATGTGTGGCTCTATACTATATTCCTGCCCTGTTGCACAGGCTAGAGCTGCTGGTGTCTAGAGCTTAATCTCTCTCCTGGTTCCATGATATGGAGGTCAGCATGAAGGCTGGTAAACAGGGGAGTTTTCAGTGAGATGTACAGGATTTCATTCCAAGAGACAATGATAAGCAGATGACAGGACATCACATTTTCCATTATCCCTGGTAGGAAACATACATCATCCCAAATAATTCACTCACTCAAAGGCCTGAGTGAGCGTCTGTCTCACAACATTTGAAAAGCAAACTGGCCGAGATGCACAGGGATGGTTTCCGTGATCTCACCCATCCAGAATCAGGATAGGAGTCCTCAAAACTGTAATTTACAGTGTCCAGTTTTGGGGGCCGACACAGGTATGTGTCACATGCATCATGGACTTGTCCATCGCCTGAGCTAGCACACCAAGAAGGGTTTGTGGTTGTCTATTAACACTAAAACCACGGAGGGAGAAGGCATATGACTGACATACCTGCACTTCCTGGCTTCCCGGTGACATTATTTGGTGGTAAAGGTTTTCTTCGTGGGGGCACAGGTCTAGGTGGCAAGGGTGGGCGGCGAGTGCCTGGGATTGGGGCTAAGAATTTACATTACAGATAAGGCTGTCATGAGGATTCACTCCATAAACATGTCAGGTTTTAAAAAATAGTACATTTGGGGGGCACCTGGGTGGCTCAGTTGGTTAAGTGTCCAACTCTTGGTTTTGGCTCAGGTGCTGATCTCACAGTTAGTGAGGTTGAGCCCTGCATTGGGCTCTGTACTGACAGTGCAGAGTCTGCTTGTGGTTCTCTGTCTCCCTCTCTGCCACTCCCCGACTCACTCTGTCTCTCTCAAAAATAAAAAAAATAAACATTAAAAAATAGTACATTTGGTAAGTAGCTATTGGATGATAGAGAACAGATGCTATAGAAAAGTACCTATGAGTAATATATTCTGACAGTCTCCTAAATTAATACCGGTAATGTAACCAGGGATAATGAAACCCATCAACATATGGAAAAAATATCCTCTAATTATGGGTAAAAACATATAGGTCTATCTGCCTTTTGAAACTGCATAGATATAGAGAGTTTAATATCTTTAGTTTCTCATATACGCTCGACAGTATTTCTCAGTTTCATTGTTCCCCTAGTGCCTTCGATTTACAGACTACAATTTCTTATATCAATTTGGCTTTAAATTGTTAAAGGATAAAATGTATCCTTTAGTGGAGAAATTTCAAAAGATTACAACAAAGCAGTCTTGATGACAGAAGCAATAAGCCTATGCCTGTGGAGAACAATGTCGCTACAAACAATTGCACACTGCACAGGGCACCGGGCTAGGGATATGTGAGTGTGAACCAAAGTTTTCTTTTTTTTAATGTTTATTTATTTTGAGAGAGAGATAGATAGCAAGTGGGGGAGGGGCAGGAAGAGAGAGACAGAATCCCAAGAAGGCTCTGCACTGCCAGCAAAGAGTCTGATGTGGGGCATGAACTCACCAACTGTGAAATTATGACTTGAGCTGAAACCAAGAGTCCAGTGCTTAACCGACTCAGCCATCCAGGTGCCCTGGAAGCTGAAGTTTAACACCCACTCTGCTCACCCCACTAGGAGCCCTGGTGCAAGCCTGCCAGCCCAGAGGAAGGTCTGCCTAAAGGGCAGAGGGAAGAGACACCTTTTTATAATATGCACAGAAGTATCTTTTTATACTTTTCACAAAGGCTGGCAAGGCTAGAGGTGCCTAGAGCAGTCCACCTTAACCCACACTTTAAATCTTGTGTTATAACAAGATTTTATAGCCTAAAAATTCATCTCTTTCACTGCATAATATATGTTGGTTAAAAACCTTCAAGTAAAATTGACAACCTAGGAAAATGCCCTGTGACTAAGCACTTCCTGGGAGACCAGCATAAACCCTGTCAGGTAAAAAGATACAGTAAATTACATAAGAACAAAACGTGAACATGATGAAAACCCAAACCCACAAGGAATCTTTACTGTTTGTCCATTGTGACCCCTCCGAACATTATACAAAGTAGTGATTCTTAAATTAGTACACCCATTAGAGGTTCTTATTCATATTTAATGTGTCCCAAAGATAACGCTTTAGAATGCATCTCTAGCGGTACCCATGTAGTGTCGACATGGTGCTTTGGGAGCTGTGAGGATGCTGTTTTTGCTACATTTGCCACTATGGTTACTGCCCAAGCAGCAGAGCAGAGCGAACTAAGGGAGTCAGGACCTTGTTCCTTACCTGGTTTTTTTGTGATATGGGTAGAGTCCACTGACACATCTTTGCCAGCACCTGATGGCTTTGGTGCTTGCTTGACCCCTATGAGCAGAGATAATGAAAGGGAATAAGTACACAGCAAAAATGTGCTAAATGTGTTTCAAAGAAACTTGGTAGAGTTATCAGTGATAATGTGCATTCTGTGCAGAACAGTAGCATTGGTGTTTTTGTGCCCAAACATTTTAATTGGGTTCTCCTGTCTGCATATAGAAAATATTCAAAGCCCTATATTAATTAGCTGTAATAGTTTCTCTGAAGAGTTAGTGTTTGATTGTGGATCGTGGATTTATCTTAATTTTCCATGATGTCCACACTGCACTTCCTTCCTGGGTGGTATGGTCTTACCAGGCAGACTTCATCTTCGGTGATTGGCTATTTTTTGTCAATATTTCTGGGTACATTCTGTGGTTTAAAAAAAAAAAAAAGATTTCCTCCAACGCCTCAATACCCGTCTCTACCCCAAACCTCTTAAAATTCCAATGTGTTTGGATTTAAACTTGGAAAGTTGATTTTAAAAATATTCCTGGAGAAGTCCTGGCTGGTTAGGCCACAAACTGAATATGTACCTTTGAGACTTGTAATTTAGTCCTGGTCAGGCCTAGATCTCCAAATTGCTATTTGGAAGAAACTGATCTGCAAATGGTTTTGTGTGATATTTTATCTCCTGAGTCTCTCAAATACAGTGTAGTGATTATTACTCAGTCATTCACCTAAATACTCATGCGGAGTTGGATATCTGCCCCAAGGAGAGGGGGAGCCAATTTAAGTTTTATTTTTAAAATTATTATCCTTTTACATTATAAAATAATCTTCCTTTATGTGGCTGACAGTTATCATTAAGAACAGAAATAGACATTATCCATACAGAGAGGCAAGAATTCATACTGTGAGGATCTGACTAGAATTCACATATTAAAAAATAAGAATAAAATATTTAATATACTAGTCTGTACATTAACAAGGACAACCAAAACTTTGAGCATTCGCCATGTTTTAAGGACTATGTAGTGACATTGCACACTCAACCTCATTTACTGTGCAGGTTGATATATTGATTAAAATACAAGAGAAGTTTTGCTTGCCTGAAATCAGATGATATTATTACATTAATGTATAAAAATAAATTATTAATTATAATTATAAACCAACATTTTTATTTGACTGTAATAACACTGTAATTAGTGACATATAATAATTATTATTGTTGTAATTATTATAATTAACATTAACTTATAAACCCTAGTATTGCAATCCATACTGTCTTCTGCTTGGTTAAGAGGTAATACGTAAAATCATGGAGAATGTTGGTATAGAGCCATGAATTAAATGTTGCTTATTTGTACTAGGAAGAAAATGTTTTGAGGGACAATGACTATTTTTTGGCTGACCCCACAAGCATGGCAAAAACAAATAGCTCATTAGCCTTCCTGTGCTTACTCTCAGAGGTAGTGGGGTCAGAGAAAGGACTCATTTGTGCATGGCATAGAGGAATGGAAAATACTTCCATTTGTGTTACTGGGATAGCCTGGCTTGGTGAGATTGATTTACCACTACTTTTTGAGAGTAAAAAATGTGTTGTGTACTCAAGAAGGCTCTAGAAGTCTAGTAGGTTGTGTGTGCCTTTAGTGATTCTTCACAGCATTTCTCCAAATCTTTCTAACCAAAAGACAAAAATGATATATTTTGATCCAAAGTACCTTCATATTCATTACCCAATTTGATCCTTACAACACTTCTGTGTGGGAGATACCACCCAGGTTCCACAGATGAGGAAACCCAAGGCAAGGAAGATTAAGCAATTCATAGTGAGGAAGTGTTGGGACTCAGACCAACATGTGCCCAAGCTCCAAGGCCTAGCTCTTCAACACTAAGTGGCATAGCACAGTGTACTGTCTTCCTCTCATCATTGCCTTGCTTCTGTTATTCCTCATAAAGACTCTAAGTGACTCTAGCTTCAGAGTCTTATACACTGCCTACTGGATGGTTTGAGGCATTGCCATTGTGTGAGGTCTAAATGGCCCTGGCTGGCAAGCATGTGTCATCCAATTATGCCACTAGTGTGTGGGGCTCAGACATAGCTCAACCTGACAGTGGACAAATCCTCTAAGCCACAGTGGCTAGTGAATTGGAGATCTAGGAGAGAATCCAAAATTCTGCAAGAAAACTTTATGAGTAAGACTAAAGTTATAATTTTCCTGGCTTCTTTTGTAATTAAGGGAGAAATCAGCAGAAACCAGTCATTTTGTGTTCCTTTCTGTGTAGGTAGAAACAGCATCTTACTGTTATGATCCTTAAATGTAAGTGCCCAAACCATTAAGCAGCTAATTTGGACTTTCTTCAGCCTTCACAAATAGATAAAAGTTGGCAGGGTATAAAAACACCAGTAAGAGCCCTGCCAAAGGCAGCCATGAAGCTCAGGGAAAGGGCACTGAATGGGGGAGAGAAGGATGAACTCCGGTTCTGGCCGTGCCCGCACCTTGTTGTGGTTTGCATGTCAGCCAAGCAGCAATGTGAGCACCAGAGCCCAGACACCAGTGAACTTCTTTTACTCTGAATCAGAGAGCAAGTGGAGGCCAGAGGTAGCAGAGAGGCAATGGGAAGACAAAGGAGGAAGCCAGGAAGAGAGACACTATGGAGAAAGAATTCTCAGGAATTGGCACTTAATCAGCCAGTCTGGCCCAGGCTGTGACCTGAATTCTTTTTCCCTCAGGCAGGATTAATCAACATAGTTTCTAAAGGGCAGCATTGGCTCTGGAAGCACCAAGTGGAGCTCCAGCATGAGCCCCGAATCGCCATATGGGAGTTCTCCAAAAATCTCTGGATTTACATAGTTCACCCCTTAGCAATTTATTGTCAAAAATGAAGTAATGGTTTGCGTATTTTTAACCATGGTAACAAAAACGTTGCAAACAAACACAGTAAACTGAAAATCCATTTCCAAATGTTTTAGGCACTATTCCTGGTTACCAAAAAGGGGTGGTATTTATGCATGATTGGTCTCTGTGCCCTTGTCTCCAAATCTTAGCACCTTGCTAAAAAGCCAGGAGTGATGAGCCAGCAGACTGGAAGATTTAGCCACAGCCCAGAAAAACACATTCCTCATCTCAGAGGAGTCTGGTTTCTGGTTGTCAAGCACACTCAGTGTGGGGGCAGTCAAGTGTGGATTCCTCATTAGGAGGCAGAGAAAGGAGTCTCAGGTTCAAGTATTTAACATATCTGCTAAACCACATGTGTCAAGGTAGTTTCCAGATTACATTTTGCCTGAAACATAATGGGCCTTCAATAAATGTTGGTTGGATAAAAGTGTATCTGTACAGCTCAGTGACTTCTTGCTACAAGGAGAAAGTTGAAGATTGACCCTTGATAAAAGAAGTTAGCCTACTCTGTGCTGGACATGCAATAACCATTTTCAGATTTGTGGGCCATACGGTCTCTGACACAATTGTTCAACTCTACCATTCTGTTAGGAAAGCATGCTGTTTCTTTTTTTTTTTTTTTTTTTTTTTTTTTAATTTTTTTTTTTTAACGTTTATTTATTTTTGGGACAGAGAGAGACAGAGCATGAACGGGCGAGGGGCAGAGAGAGAGGGAGACACAGAATCGGAAGCAGGCTCCAGGCTCCGAGCCATCTGCCCAGAGCCTGACGCGGGGCTCGAACTCACGGACCGCGAGATCGTGACCTGGCTGAAGTCGGACGCTTAACCGACTGCGCCACCCAGGCGCCCCAAGCATGCTGTTTCAACATGGCAGTGAGCCAGATTTGGCTTGTGGGACTATAGTCTTTATGATCTAGCCTAGTGCATGCTTATTACATCTCTGCAGTCTAGAGCTGAAATTGGCTATACTTTTTAGAATGTATCAGTGAAGCTGAAACACATCTCTGGAAAGCTTGTAAAAGCAGAGTCCTGGGATAAATAACCTACCAACAACCTCAACCTTTGTAGCCTACTTTGAGACTTGAGGTGGAGAAATATTTACAAATATAGCTCAGAAATTCATATAAAGCTGGGTAAATATCTGCAATGATGTTATGAAATAAGAAACTTGGGCTTTCCTGGAGTTTATGGAATCATTGTAAGATGTTTTGTAGAGGCCTAAATAATCAAAGGTCCATAGTTTTGAGGCCTCAGAATGTTTCTTTCTTAGTCTTCCAAGGGCACAGTCTTAAGTGGTCTAAGACCATGAAGAGTGTATCCTATAAATCCTACACACTTCCTTTACCAGATGATGTTTCTTTTTAATGTAAAATATCTGGGCTGAAAACTTTAGACAGAAAAACTACAGGAAAATGTATGTAACGTGGATGAATAATAAAGAAATATTCTGGACAAGATGTCAAAGTTGATTAAGAATCAGTTGGTGTAGAAATTAAGTCTCATTAAGACTCAACAGAAGCTAGAAGTGAATGTAGATGAGATCATGGGATTGGGGTCAGAGAAGAAAATAAACTTAATGTAAATACCTGCATTTCTGGTAAACAAGCCAGAATGAACCTATGCAGAGTCAAAGTGAGGGGGACACATTTAAGTCAATAACCTGGAATGAATAGATTTCAAAAAATTCTTTTTCTCACCAGTTTTTAAAAACCTTATTCCCTAAGCAAATAGTCTGAAAGCTATTAAATTTTCCTTTTATAATATCCTACACGTTATCTGTGATTTTCATCTTTTTTTTTTAATTTTTTTTCCCAACGTTTATTTATTTTTGGGACAGAGAGAAACAGAGCATGAACGGGGGAGGGGCAGAGAGAGAGGGAGACACAGAATCGGAAACAGGCTCCAGGCTCTGAGCCATCAGCCCAGAGCCTGATGCAGACCTCGAACTCACGGACCGCGAGATCGTGACCTGGCTGAATTCGGACGCTTAACCGACTGTGCCACCCAGGAGCCCCTGTGATTTTCATCTTTTTACCATTTTACTTTCCTTTTTGCCTCATTGCACTGGCTGAATACTCCACTACTGTTTTCAGCATAAGTGTAAAAGTAGGAATCCTTGTGTTCTTGATGTTAGGAGAAAAACATTCAGACCACTGTTAAATATGTCAGTTGTAGGTTTTTCACAGATGCTCCTTATCAGAGTGAGAAAAATTTCTATTCCTTATTTTCTGAAAATTTTCATCATGAATGGATTTTGAATTTTATCTAATGGTAGCTTTTTTTTGTATTTACTGAGGTGATTGTATGATTTTTCTCCTTTTCTCTGTTAATGTGGTGAATTAAATTTCTTTGAATGTTGAGCCAACCTTGCATTCCTGAGGCAAGCATCATTTGGTTATGTGATAATGTAGTAGATTTGGGGATGTATCACTCCCAGACCTCTAATCAAGGCTCTCTTAGCAGAGGCTGATCCTGAAGGAATGGAAAGGGGATGCTGTCTGCTGACCTCATTCCTTGCAGATGGGCAGTAGGTCCTCCCCTGAAGGGGAATCTCAATAGGTAATAGAGCATAGAACATGTGCGATGCATTTTAGTTGGGGGTGGACGTAGAACAAGGGAAGCAGAAACTGAACTCACCTTTGTCTACCTGTGCTCACCAGCCCATTTCTACTAGCAACTAACTAATTAAAATGCAGAAGCTCTGCTTAGAGATCATCCTTCCACAGTTTAGCTAGATGAGTAATACTACAGAGTTGATTTCATTTACACAAAAGGGGAAGGGATGTCAATTTGTGTTACAAGGGGGTCTAGAAAAAAATGTTTGTATTGCAGATAAACTTGTAATAATGCTGTTTTCTTTCTGAAAGACAATTAGCATTCTCCTAGTGAGAATCAATGCTTGATTACACTGAAGGTTAATGACTTTCATGTTTGATCATAGGTACTGTTTTTTCACTTGCTTTGTTGACAGAAATGTTTCTATTTTTGCTTAGACAAACTCCAGGGAATTGCTTTGACTATTAACAAGGTGGCTCTGTTAAGAGCCAGACTGTTTATATCAGTCTGAGAAACTATGCATTGCCTAAACCCACAGTTGGGAATAATAAAAGGAACAGCTGAGCACAAATAGATAATGGAATGCTTTCTTGCTTTTCATTAGTCAGGGGTTTATAGTAATTGCCTCATTAATTAATTTGAAGGAAAGTGTGGATTCCTAGAACTTCACACACTGTAATAACCTAGGACAAAAACAAAACAAAACAAAACAAAATCCACCCCAAAACAAAAAACAAAAAACACTGTACAACAAATCTAAATGATTTTTAGACCAAATATCATTAGGTATTATTTATATCTCTCTCTCATTAGGGAATCATCATGGATTAAATATATATGCACTAAATCAATTCTAATTTCCATGCTCTTTTGCATAAGTATATGATTTGTACTATTAAAAATATTGCAATATTGCAAGGAAATGATGCAATCCCATATGAGGGCATCTAATAACTACTATTTATCTATTTAGTGAGTTGGGTGTTTGAACTTTTATCACATCATTTTCTTAGTTATCTGTATAATTTCAACTCCCCACAAATCTGGCTGGATTAAGGCAATGTCACTTAATTCCTGAATTAAACTGAATGATTTGGAAACTTTACTCTGAGTCTTAGCTCCTCTTGTTAGAAGGTCATGTTCCAGATTACCAACAAATGCAAAAAAAAAAAAATTGTAATGGTACTTGTGAAATTACAAACTTAAAAGCCAAGTGATTATAGTCTGAAAGGCCAAGCCTGTGCATGGATAGTGTTTTTGAAATTAGGGAAAACAGCTATTTTGATATTTTCATTCAGTGATACATATGATACTATTTCATCAGGATCTTTTCAAGGATCAAGACTATATATGGTAGCTGATTTAGTGAGCTGAGTTTAGGAAAGAAAAATTCTTTTTCCATGTTTTCAGAGACATTGGAAAATTTGATTTTGGAAAGATGTACAATTTCCAATTCCAGTTACATTAAGAACTTCCAAGATTGGTAAAAGAAGAAATTTGAAGTGTGAATTCAACAAAAGTATAAATTTTGAATGAAACATTTGTAGTTTAGAGAGGATCAAAAGGAAATAAATTTGTGATCATTACCAGCTCCCATTCCATTTCCTTTGGGCGTCCCACTGGGTTTGAGTCTACTAGGTCTTGTAGTTGTCTTATTCAGAACTACAATAAAATGGGAATAAAAAGGTCAGGTATTTTCTTTTTAAAACTTTGTAGTTAAGGAAAGCAAAAGTTCCTGGAGAATTGGAAGTCATTTAACTAAGCAATGGAAAAATTGTGGCTTACCACACATATTGTTCAGAATATGGAAACCACAATTCCGGTTTAAAAATAATAGATTTGAATTTGGGACTAGAGACTTGAGTTTGTACTCTGAGGTGATCACTGGGATTGAAGAAATAACTGGCAAGGGAATTTATATGTCTAAATGGGAAATCCCTCACTTCATTTATAAGCACTAGATACATTCCAAAACAGAACTGAAAAAAGATTGAGACTACTACACCCAATGAAAAACCAAACCTGAAGTGTCTTTATGCGGCAAGGCCTTAATTTAAAATACAGAAGTTGGTGGTTCTTCTACAGGGGTCTCTAGGTACAAATGTCCCCTCTTAACCTGGCATAAGTCCATTGTTGAACACAGAGCATGATGAAACCATTTTCATTTCTCTCCTGCTCCATAGAGAGCCAGAGTATTACCAACACTTTTAGAGATCACCTGTCTGTTTGGAAGACACTTCAAGGAAAAGCTTTGACTATTAGTGTATTGTGCATTGTGTGTAGTGTATTGTGTATTAGTGTATTGTGTATAAGTGTATTGTGATTGAGAGAGCAAGCTCTGGAACCAGGTTGTTTACCTTAAAATCTACTTCCTAGCTCTTCTCATGCCTTGGCTTCCTCAACTGTACCCCACATCAGACATATGACAAGCCCTCAGTCAATGTTAGCTATTGTTACTGTTTCATTATTTTGTAGAAACCTTTAATATAACCAGCCACACATTCAGCTCTCAACAGCTATCATGATATAGAGGGCACATGGAGATACACTTGTTTATAAAAGATGTCTGTGCCTAATTACCTTTAGGTATTGGAATATTACTGCAAAAAAAGCATGAAATCTCCATAAACCAAAGGATAAGAAGAATTATTGTTCCTTCTCCCACATACCTGGAGAGATGTTCACCAAGAACATTAATTTATAAGCCAGCTTCACCATTTAGAACTTTAAGAAGACTTAGAATTGCAGCAACCAACGGGTACATAATAGTGTCTTTGGTCCAACTTGTGCTTTAGCACAGGAGCAATTTACATGAACCAGATCAACCTTCCTAAGTTACCTTTTCATTAACAAGCTCCAGTGAGGGAGAGCCTAGAGCTTTTGGAGAATTCAGTAAATGTATTTTCTAATGTTTATCATTTTTACTGTATACAGCCTATAAAATGTGTGTGTGTTTTATCGCTTGAAGGAATCAAGTAAAGATATTCTCCCAGAACAAGGGTCTTTTATACTGGAAGAGACCATCTCTTCTTAAATAACATTTGAGAGCTAGTGTATCTGAATAGCTAACTGTAATGTTATTTCTGTAATTGCCATGGAAAACTGAAGGACTATGTGTGAGATTTACATACAAATACTGTTCTAAAAACATTCCTATACTGATAAAGTTCCACAGGAGTCTTTATATCTGGTCATCCTTAAAAACCTTAGTCACATTGTATCACTTCCATGGAAGTGATCATTACCTCTCTACTTATCCACAAAGATCTGAATTTCTGTACATCTGTTATTGCATTTAAGTATATATATATCCCTCCTTTGGTGTATTTTGCTGTTTCTATACATTTGATACCTTCTCAGGTGTGCTGATTATTTAGGTCTCCAAAAAGAGAAACAACTTACCGTGTCTGATGTGTGCTTTGTCAGATGTTCTGGGCCTCACAGGAGTAGTGTACAATCTGTGTGGGGCTGAAACAGAGGAAAGACTTCATATTTAATAACCAACATTCCATTAAATGGAGATTTAGCATCTTAGGGACCAACAATTCATGCGCTTTGCATGGAGTAGAAAGGATGTTTTGAAACCTGCAATTATGCATTTACAGCATAGCTGTTAAAGAAAACTAAAACAAGATAATCATGACTGGAAATAAAGGCACACAGCAAGTAAGGTAGGTCATTTGCAATGTGTGTTAAGGATTAGTCTTCATTTCGTCCATGTTTCTCAAGGGCACTTATTTTACCCAATGGTTGCTTAACATGGTTAACATAAACCTTCCATCCATCCATCCACCCATCCACCCTTTTGTCCGTCCATCCATCCATCTACATCTCTCAATTCGAAAGTCATAACGGAACATTATTTGGCCGAAGAAGACAGGCAATGTCCAAGGTAAAAACAGTATATACTTTTAGGTACGTTAGAAGAATAGGAACATGTGGTCTCTATCCTACTGTCTTAGCTCATGAACCCTGGAATGAATACTCACTTAGCGCCAACCACTAAAGTTTTAGGAATGGGAAAAATGACCTCTGGTGCCCTGCCTGTCAAGACAGGGTGAGCAAGGAGCAAGAACTCGAACAAGCTCTGGGATCAATACACTGCCTTGTCATTTTCTGCTCCTGTTATTCAGGATCTGGCACAGTGAAGACTCCTACTTGCTGAATAAAGTTAAAAAATGATTGGCCATTGTAAGCAGGCAAATTCATGAGAAACTCAGCTGGAATACTTTTGCTTCCTAAGATTTTAAAGTATGCTTTCATCCTGGAATTCCTCCATCTTTCCCTTCCGTCCTCTGCCCCCCTTGACATACCACACTGCCTCCTTACCACCAACTCTCTTGGTAATGCTTTAGCTAAGACTGGAAAAAATTTTTCTTTCAAACTATGTAAGTAGATTACATCGTTTTGATGATTTTGTTCACATCTTGAGTGGGTATTTATATAATCATAAATCAGTAAAGCCTTGCCTGCCAAGTTAAAAAAATACACCTGCGAAACAGATTATACTATAGCTCGTTTACGAGCTTCCAATGTGAAGACTGATGAGCAGAATTTTGCCGTACTTCAGGCCAAAAATAGCAGACGCATATTGAAATTCTCTGTAGGTTAGTGTGGGCCTTTCAAAGTGTAGCAACTAGAGTGAAGAGAGGAACTGATGTTATAAAAAATTCTCGTTACACTCTGAAGTGTGTAATGATGATTTGTAAATGTTATGCTTCAAAATTTTCATTGCTAGTGGTAGGATTCCTGTGAATTTAATATATTTCAGTTTTTTTCATGTTAATTTCTTCAATGTTAGATTGTTTTTAGCTTAAAGAAATACAAGGATCACGGTTCTTATTAGTCTCATTCTAGAACAAAGATGAATTTTAAAACGTTACACAGGAAAGGGACATAAAACAGAACACAGAAATAATCAGCACGACACTTAGTATTTCAGAGCCATAGGATCAGAATTTTTGCTTTATTTTTTTCCTCACAATCTTTACTTAAATCTAGACAGAATTTTTAATGCAAGAGTTGGAATATAACATGAGTTTAGACTGTAAGTTACTCATGTAGCTCATCACCAAATAACACAAGACCTTGAGAAAACTACTCTAGGGTTTTAATTTTGAACTGAAAAAAAAAAAGGAGCTTTGTGAACATATCTCCACATAGTTTTTAATGACTAATAATAGAAATAATTTTAAAAGATGGCCTGTAAGGACTCATGTTCTGCCCAGCACAGGGAGAGGGTAAGTAAGATATAACTTTCCCTGGGTGGGAAGGGATAAGGGAGTTGAAATAAGTAAAATAAACACAGTGTCCCTCTGGCCAAGGGGATTCCTATTACAGTTTGAGAAAGGCAAAAAAATAAAAACAAAAACAAAACACTTGAGAATTTTAGGGTTTTGATTATAGGGTGCTGCAGGGAATTGTCTCAGTAGGCAAAGGAGCAAAGGTGTCAGAGAGAAAAGGTGTTGGAAATTCTACGACCAGGCTCGTGTTGTGGGTTTTAGGCACAAAGTTTCTGTGGAGGACTTGGACCCCATCGTGGAGGGCTTGGAAATCAAAGAGCCACGTGGGTCATGGTACATGCATGGGGAGAATGTGAAGATCAAGAGGACTAATTTCACCCCTATAACACCTCTCTCAAATTGTCGTGTGCTGTCTTATGCTCCTAATGCCTAACGTTAGAAACACAACCCAATGTAACAGTAAGAAAACAGCTGACTTCCTCTTCTACAAAGCCCAGGCACAGACTTATGAGGGTTTTATGAGGGGGCTCCTAGTGACACACATCATGCCTTTGTGAAAGTGGACCCTTTCGGTAACGCGGGGCTATTGGGCTTGTGCATGCTACTCTCATCCTTAAGATGAGTTCTTTCCCAGGAGGTTCTTTGTTGCCTCATATCAGCAAATCCCTGGTGAGCTCACCATAAGATCCTTGGCGCAAGCTTAGAAAAATATGAATCCCAGGGCAGCACAGTTTAGGTTCAAGCTAATGATCCTTAGAACGTAAGAAAACAATTAAATAGATTGTTTTCATTGTGTAAGTATGTTAAGACATTTCATATAATGATATCAGACTCTGCATATACCCCCATCAACTATGAAACTCCTATCTAATAAAACCATGTTCTAGAAAGAATTTGATTAAAATTCCACACACACTAGTAATGGTGACATAATATTGATATTCCCATTAAAGTAAGAAAAAGCAAAGCAAGGGAAAAAAAACAGGCCTATAATCTTGTATCCTCAATTCTGAAATTTTTAAAGTTCTAAAAAGCTGAAGCCTTTTTTCATTTTGCAGCACGACCTGAACTGAATTAGTCTTTTTTATGCTTATTATAAATATTTACATATTTTGCTACAAAAACAATGTGTTTCATCATGAGAATCCACCTATCTTCTATTAAGTAAGACACTAATTGCTTCTATTAAGCAAAAACACAAAAAAATGAGGGCACATTATGGATGTAATGTGATTGACCATCTACTATTAGTGGTTGAAGCTGGTAAAGAGGATGTGGGAGGGCTAGTGTTATGTTATAATCTGTGTGGATTAAAAATAAATAAAAAGTTAAATACAGTGGGCACCTGGGTGGTTCAGTCTGTTAAGCGTCTGCCTTCAGTTTAGGTCATGATCTCAGATTTGTGGGTTCGAGCCCTGCATCGGGCTCTCCACTTCAGATCCTCTATCCTCCCCTCTCTCTCTGCCCCTGCCCATGCTCTATTTCATTTTTTTAATATGAAATTTATTGTCAAATTGGTTTCCATACAATACCCAGTGCTCATCCCTCAATGCCCATCACCCACTTTCCCCTCCTTCCCACCCCCCATCAACCCTCAGTTTATTCTCAGTTTTTAAGAGTCTCTTATAGCTTGCTTTCCTCCCTCTTTAACTTCTCTGTCTCAAAAATAAACAAACATTTTGGGGCATCTGGGTGGCTCAGTCAGTTAAAGCCTCTGACGTCAGTTCAGGTCATGATCTCCGGGTTTGTGGGTTTGAGCCCTGAATCCAGGCTCTGTGCTGACAGCTCAGAGCCCAGAGACTGCTTTGGATTTTGTTTCCCTCTCTCTCTGCCCCTCCCCCACTGGTGCTCTGACTCTGTCTCTGTCTCTCTCTCTTTCAAAAATAAACAAACATTAAAATTTTTTTAAAATAAACATTTTTAAACAGTTAATATAAAGATAATAAGGTAAATAATAAATATTAAAAACATAACAAAAAATGAAACCAAACAAGTAGAAAAAGATTGAGAAATTTTACAAAAACTATCCTCGAGAAAAAAACTGCCAGAAGACTAGCAGAACAGAGTCTCGGGAGCCAAGCGCAGATGAGAGGCCCACGGAAGAGGGTAGGAAGGGCGGAGAGGCGGTGCGTGCTGCAAGGACTGGCGGGAGGGAGCCGGGGCGGAGGGACAGTCCGCAGGCCAAGCAGAGCCCCCGAGTCTGGCTTGCAAAAGCGGAGGGGCCCGAAGGAGTGTGTTCCGACAGCAAGTGGGACTTAGCATCTGGGAGGTCATAAGTTAACAGCTCTGCTTGGAAAGCGGGAAGGCTGGAGGACAAAGGGAGGGAGAGTTGCTAAGCCCTGGACGACAGAGCTCAGTTTGGTGGGGAACAAAGGCGCTCGCCAGCACCATCTCCCTCGCCCATCCCCCAGCCAAAATCCCAAAGGGAACCAGTTCTTGCCAGGGAACTTGCTTGCTGCACGCAAACACCCAACCCTGTGCTCCTGCGGAGCCACCCCTCCGGCCATGGGTCTGACTCCCTCCTGCTGCCACAGGGCCCCTCCTGAAGTGGATCACCTAAGGAAAAACGAGCTAAGCCTGCCCCTCCTGCCCCCGTGCACCTTGCCTACCCACCCCAGCTAACAGGCCAGATCCCCAGCACCACAAGCCTGGCAGTGTGCAAGTAGCCCAGATGGGCCACGCCACCCCACAGTGAATCCCGCCCCTAGGAGAGGGGAAGAGAAGACACACACCAGTCTGACTGTGGCCCCAGCGGTGGGCTGGGAGCAGACATCAGGTCTGACTGCAGCCCCGCCCACCAACTCCAGTTATACACCACAGCACAGGGGAAGTGCCCTGCAGGTCCGCACCACTCCAGGGACTATCCAAAATGACCAAATGGAAGAATTCCCCTCAGAAGAATCTCCAGGAAATAACAACAGCTAATGAACTGATCAAAAAGGATTTAAATAATATAACAGAAAGTGAATTTAGAATAATAGTCATAAAATTAATCGCTGGGCTTGAAAACAGTATAGAGGACAGCAGAGAATCTATTGCTACAGAGATCAAGGGGCTAAGGGACAACCAGGAGGAGCTGAAAAACGTTTTAAACGAGATGCAAAATAAAATGGAAATGACCACGGCTCGGATTGAAGAGGCAGAGGAGAGAATAGGTGAACTAGAAGATAAAATTATGGAAAAAGAGAAAGCTGAGAAAAAGAGAGATAAAAAAATCCAGGAGTATGAGGGGAAAATTAGAGAACTAAGTGATACACTAAAAAGAAATGATATACGCATAATTGGTATCCCAGAGGAGGAAGAGAGGGAAAGGTGCTGAAGGGGTACTTGAAGAAATAATAGCTGAGAACTTCCCTGAACTGGGGAAGGAAAAAGGCATTGAAATCCAAGAGGCACAGAGAACTCCCTTCAGACGTAACTTGAATCGATCTTCTGCACGACATATCATAGTGAAACTGGCAAAATACAAGGATAAAGAGAAAATTCTGAAAGCAGCAAGGGATAAACGTGCCCTCACATATAAAGGGAGACCTATAAGACTCGTGACTGATCTCTCTTTTGAAACTTGGCAGGCCAGAAAGAATTGGCACGAGATCTTCAACGTGTTGAACAGAAAAAATATGCAGCCGAGAATCCTTTATCCAGCAAGTCTGTCATTTAGAATAGAAGGAGAGATAAAGGTCTTCCCAAACAAACAAAAACTGAAGGAATTTGTCACCACTAAACCAGCCCTACAAGAGATCCTAAGGGGGATCCTGTGAGACAAAGTACCAGAGACATCACTACAAGCATGAAACCTGCAGACATCACAATGACTCTAAACCCGTATCTTTCTATAATAACACTGAATTTAAATGGATTAAATGTGCCAACCAAAAGACATAGGGTATCAGAATGGATAAAAAAAACAAGACCCATCTATTTGCTGTCTACAAGAGACTCATTTTAGACCTGAGGACACCTTTAGATTGAGAGTGAGGGGATGGAGAACTATTTATCATGCTACTGGAAGCCAAAAGAAAGCTGGAGTAGCCATACTTATATCAGACAAGCTAGACTTTAAATTAAAGGTTGTAACAAGAGATGAAGAAGGGCATTATATAATAATTACAGGGTCTATCCATCAGGAAGAGTTAACAGTGATAAATGTCTATGCGCCAAATACGGGAGCCCCCAAATATATAAAACAATTACTCACAAACATAAGCAATCTTATAGATAAGAATGTGGTAATTGCAGGGGACTTTAACACTCCACTCACAGAAATGGATAGATCATCTAGACACACGGTCAATAAAGAAACAAGGGCCCTGAATGATACATTGGATCAGATGGACTTGACAGATATATTTAGAACTCTGCATCCCAAAGCAACAAATATACTTTCTTCTCGAGTACACATGGAACATTCTCCAAGATAGATCACATACTGGGTCACAAAACAGCCCTTCATAAGTATACAAGAATTGAAATTATACCATGCATACTTTCAGACTACAATACTATGAAGCTTGAAATCAACCACAGAAAAAGTCTGGAAAACCTCCAAAAGCATGGAGGTTAAAGAACACCCTAGTAAAGAATGAATGGGTCAACCAGGCAATTAGAGAAGAAATTTAAAAATATATGGAAACAAACGAAAATGAAAATACAACAATCCAAACACTTTGGGATGCAGCGAAGGCAGTCCTGAGAGGAAAATACATTGCAATCCAGGCCAATCTCAAGAAACAAGAAATATCCCAAATACAAAATCTAACAGCACACCTAAAGGAAATAGAAGCAGAACAGCAAAGGCAGCCTAAACCCAGCAGAAGAAGAGAAATAATAAAGATCAGAGCAGAAATAAACAATATAGAATCTGAAAAACTGTAGAGCAGATCAACGAAACAAGAGTTGGTTTTTTGAAAAAATAAACAAAATTGACAAACCTCTAGCCAGCCTTCTCAAAAAGAAAAGGGAGATAACCCAAATAGATAAAATCATGAATGAAAATGGAATTATTACAACCAATCCCTCAGAGATTGGTTGATCCCTCAGAGATAATTGAACAGACCCATAACCGTGAAGAAATTGAATCGGTTATCAAAAATCTCCCAACAAATAAGAGTCCGGGACCAGATGGCTTCCCAGGGGAGTTCTACCAGACGTTTAAAGCAGAGATAATACCTATCCTTCTCAAGCTATTCCAAGAAATAGAAAGAGAAGGAAAACTTCCAGACTCATTCTATGAAGCCAGTATTACTTTGGTTCCCAAACCAGAGACCCAGTAAAAAAAGAGAACTACAGGCCAATATCCCTGATGAACATGGATGCAAAAATTCTCAATGAAATACTAGCAAAACGAATTCAACAGCATATAAAAAGAATTATTCACCATGATCAAGTGGGATTCATTCCTGGGATGCAGGGCTGGTTCAACATTCGCAAATCAATCAACGTGATATATCACATTAATAAAAGAAAAGATAAGAACCATATGATCCTGTCAATCGATGCAGAAAAGGCCTTTGACAAAATTCAGCACCCTTTCTTAATAAAAACCCTTGAGAAAGTCGGGATAGAAGGAACATACTTAAACATCATAAAAGCAGTTTATGAAAAGCCCACAACTAACATCATCCTCAATGGGGAAAAACTGAGAGCTTTTTCCCTAAGATCAGGAACACGACAGGGATGTCCACTCTCACCGCTGTTGTTTAACATAGTGTTGGAAGTGCTAGCATCAGCAATCAGACAACAAAAGGAAATCAAAGGCATCAAAATTGGCAAAGATGAAGTCAAGCTTTCACTTTTTGCAGATGACATGATACTATACATGGAAAATCCGATAGACTCCACCAAACGTCTGCTAGAACTGATACATGAATTCAGCAAAGTTGCAGGATACAAAATCAATGTCCAGAAATCAGTTGCATTCTTATACACTAACAATGAAGCAACAGAAAGACAAATAAAGAAACTGATCCCATTCACAATTGCACCAAGAAGCATAAAATACCTAGGACTAAATCTAACCAAAGATGTAAAAGATCTGTATGCTGAAAACTATAGAAAGCTTATGAAGGAAATTGAAGAAGATATAAAGAAATGGAAAGACATTCCCTGTTCATGGATTGGGAGAATAAATATTGTCAAAATGTCAATACTACCCAAAGATATCTACACATTCAATGCAATCCCAATCAAAATTGCACCAGCATTCTTCTTGAAACTAGAACAAGCAATCCTAAAATTCATATGGAACCACAAAAGGCCCCGAATAGCCAAAGTAATTTTGAAGAGGACCAAAGCAGGAGGCATCACAATCCCAGACTTTAGCCTCTACTACAAAGCTGTCATCATCAAGACAGCATGGTATTGGCACAAAAACAGACACATAGACCAATGGAACAGAATAGAAACCCCAGAACTAGACCCACAAACGTATGGCCAACTCATCTTTGACAAAGCAGGAAAGAATATCCAATGGAAAAAAGACAGTCTCTTTTACAAATGGTGCCGGGAGAACTGGACAGCAACATGCAGAAGGTTGAAACTAGACCACTTTCTCACACCATTCACAAAAATAAACTCAAAATGGATAAAGGACCTGAATGTGAGACAGGAAACCATCAAAACCCTAGAGGAGAAAGCAGGAAAAGACCTCTCTGACCTCAGCCGTAGCAATCTCTTACTCGACACATCCCCAAAGGCAAGGGAATTAAAAGCAAAAATGAATTACTGAGACCTCATGAAGATAAAAAGCTTCTGCACAGCAAAGGAAACAACCAACAAAACTAAAAGGCAACCAACGGAATGGGAAAAGATATTTGCAAATGACATGTCGGACAAAGGGCTAGTACCCAAAATCTATAAAGAGCTCACCAAACTCCACACCCGAAAAACAAATAACCCAGTGAAGAAATGGGCAGAAAACATGAATAGACATTTCTCTAAAGACGACATCTGGATGGCAACAGGCACATGAAAAGATGCTCAACGTCGCTCCTCATCAGGGAAATACAAATCAAAACCACACTCAGATATCACCTCACGCCAGTCAGAGTGGCCAAAATGAACAAATCAGGAGACTATAGATGCTGGAGAGGATGTGGAGAAACAGGAACCCTCTTGCACTGTTGGTGGGAATGCAAATTGGTGCAGCCACTCTGGAAAACAGTGTGGAGGTTCCTCAGAAAATTAAAAATAGACCTACCCTATGACCCAGCAATAGCACTGCTAGGAATTTACCCAAGGGATACAGGAGTGCTGATGCATAGGGGCACTTGTACCCCAATGTTTATAGCAGCACTCTCAACAATAGCCAAATTATGGAAAGAGCCTAAATGTCCATCAACTGGTGAATGGATAAAGAAATTGTGGTTTATATACACAATGGAGTACTACATGGCAATGAGAAAGAATGAAATATGACCCTTTGTAGCAACATGGATGGAACTAGAGAGTGTGATGCTAAGTGAAATAAGCCATACAGAGAAAGACAGATAGTATATGTTTTCACTCTTATGTGGATCCTGAGAAACTTAACAGAAACCCATGGGGGAGGGGAAGGAAAAAAAAAAGAAGTTAGAGTGGGAGAGAGCCAAAGCGTAAGAGACTGTTAAAAACTGAGAACAAACTGAGGGTTGATGGGGGGTGGGAGGGAGGGGAGGGTGGGTGATGGGTATTGAGGAGGGCACCTTTTGGGATGAGCACTGGGTGTTGTATGGAAACCAATTTGACAATAAATTTCATATATTGAAAAAAAAACTATCCTCAGCCATAGGTGCTCTAGTCATGTTTATTTAGAATAAGTACTACTTATGAAATATCTTTAAATTAGATTTCTTTTCATCATTATCTATAATTTCAAACTTCTTCCTCCACATTTTGTTCACAAATTATAACTGACAATAAGTAAAATAAGTTTACTTTTTTTGTTTTTTGGGGATTCCTACCATATAAAAGAGGTAGAGATGAGCAAAAGGGATCCTTCAGAACAAAAATAAAAGAAACCACAAAAACATAAGAAATCCACAACTGTTTATAACCTAAGTAACATAGAAAAGTAAAAAAAGGCAAAATTTCTGAGAGCATGAAGATGAGATAGGGCTTTGTGTAGGTAACACTTCCCAAAAACTTGGAAGGAAGAAATAAAAGAAGGAAATCTCCCCCAAACCCTCCCTAGATATTTAGATATTAAGTCATTTTCTTTGAGAGGGAGAGGGAGAGAGAGAGAGCACGTAAAGAAGAGGGGTAGAGGGAGAGAGAGAATCTTAAGCAGGTTCCGTGCTCAGCACAGAGCCCAATGTGGGGCTCAAACCCATGACCCTGGAATCATGACCTGAGCCAAAATCAAGAATCAGACTCTCAGTTAATTGAGCCACCCAGGTAACCCAAATATGAATTCATCTTAAAAAAATGATTTTTCTCACTACTAGTTTCCTTCCTCAGGCTGCAATATCAATGTGCTTATTAAGTGAAAGAGAGGGGACAGAGGAAGATGAGGAGAGAGTGAGAAAGGAGGATGGGGAAGCAAGATGGGGAGGAAGAGGAGGCGAAAGAAAAGAATGGGGAAGAAAAAAAAGGTAATAAAAAATTTTATCAGATGTGGAAAAAAAGCAAATGAAGATAAGCAAAGAAAAAAGGGTACTTTCATTCTTAGTTATCAGCATCAAGTTGTCAACCATACATTCAAAAGCAAAGTTCTAACTAAAGAAACTGTCTTCCCTACATTCAAGTAAAGTACGTATCAATATTCATATTCGGGTGATGTCCTGCACCTATGAAATGAAGAAAACTAATTCACTGTGACGAAAATTGACATTTTGAAAAGAAAATTTCTTTCCTGATTAAAAATGAAAAATAAAAATTTACTACACAGAAATGGGGAAATAGCATTACCCTGAGTTGTCCTTGTCAATTCAGTTGTTGGTGGAATCTTAGTTGTAAAGAATTCTTGGGTGGACTGTTCTGTTTCTGCTGGGGACAAACAGAGCAAGGTGGCTGACTTTAAATAATTATCATTATGGACTTGTCAAAAAACCCACACTTATTTCCACCCCATTCAATGGTAAAGAGGAAATTGCATTTATAAGTATGCCCAGTCATCATAATATTTCAAGGTTAAAGGTACATTTTAGTAACTCATTTATTCTATTTACTATCTTCGTGCACTATTGTTTTAATAATTATTATAAGGATTTCCAAAAGCTTTTAGTTCATGATTATTGTTTCATGATCCTGGACATGGCTGTTCTTGAATTGTGTCTATTAACTGCTTTTATCTATTGTTGCCTTCATGCCTCCTCTCTATCCCATCAACTATTTATGTGAGCTGGAAAAGAAATACATCTTATGAAAAGAGGTGCATTCATGCCATGTAAGAATAAACATTCATCTGCTAATGTCATGTGAGAATCAAGGTTTGTTTATTGACATAGACACATTTCTTCTGACAAAATAAAAAAAAATTGCAATACTTCTACTCCCATATTATTTTGAAGTCATCACAGCATCATGTAGACATAGCAATTTACATCGTCCACTTTGCCATGAACTGTATCCAAGGAAATACTTGGTACATACAATATACAGTCATCTTTTTTTCTGCCCTGCTTTGTGATCTGGATTTTGCTCATAGCAGAGATACTTGTGAGTTGGCAGGTGATGGTTCCTGCTTCAATAAACCAAGACGCACTTAAACAAATAGGGAGTAGAAGTTAGATAATTAGTATATCTAGCAGGGGTTCTTGAAGAGTACTTTTGGCTTTGCCATCATGGGTGATGTTCACTTTGAAGGCCATGGCTAGAATAAATGGGTATTTGGAAATTAGGGTGTATTTGCTCAGGTTTCACTTTTTTTCCTTCAAAAATGATTTCATTTTGAAATGTGATCAGTAATTTCATCTCAGTAGACACACACAAGAGATAGGTTTATTTGAAAAGGGACAAAGGGAAGAAAATAAGACCAGTGATTTAAACACAGCCACATGGTATGCAGTGTGGGCAGGGCAGAAGAACCAGCAAAAACAAAGTGTGAACACTTGGTTTCTGATTTATTTTCAGTTGGGGGTCAAGCAAACTGGGGTTTCCCATTCAGTGAATACATTGGTGCTGAACTCCTTAAAAACATGGCCCACTCATCCCCACCAACCTTCCTGTTGCTTCTATCCTTCCTTGTTTTCTCGAGGTGACTCACATGCCCATAAGATTAGCCTATCATTTTTGCCACTGCCTCTGTCCCATCGGTCTTTAACCTGAAAGGACTTTTCACATTTTTAACTTCAACTCTCACCCCAACTTGAAAATCCAGGGTAAGTATCACCTCCTCTGTGAAGCCTCCCCTAATATGTCTGGTGGTTTGTTTGTTTAGCATGTTGCTCATTTCTCTGTCACACTCATTTTTTGAACAATACTGGGGTGAATCTCAGGAGCTCTGGTGACTGAGTATGTGGGTTCCAATCCAGCTTTGACATTAGCTGTGTGACTTTGCCAATTTTTTAAATCTCTCTATGCCTCAATTTTCTAATGTGTAAAATGGGGCAAGTAATAGAACCTACCTCACAAGTGTTATGTGACTGAAATTAAAACATACACGTAACCCACTGGGTGGTATGGAGGAAGTACTACCATCACTAAATCCTTCATATTCTTAGATGCTGAACTCGCTAGGATAAGGATTCACTCTCAAAACAGTTTTTTTGGAATTCTGGTTGCTTAGCATTTCACTTATCACCCATAAAATATTCTGTAAATACTAGATGAAACTCTTCTTTCCAAAGGCAGCTTCAAATATGGAAACGCAACCAAAAAGTATAGAATTGATACATTTTGGGAACATTCTTTTTAGAACAATTAAAATTTTATCAGGATATTTTAAAATATTCTCATTTTCTATTGAAAACCAATGTAACTATTAAAAGGACAGAATACAATTAATGTAAAAGAATCAAGTGAAATGGCTATTTTTTATAATGGTAGAAAAAGACCCTCTATTGTTTGGAAACAACCCATCAACACAAGGTACATATGGCTACTTCAAGGGCAATCCCTAAAAAGTAGATCCTCATTGGACTGAAATATGAAATCAAAACTTACCCAGAGTGCTTTGCAGTTCCTCCTGACTAGTACTTGGTGAGATCATAGGTATAAAAGGGCTGCCTCGTGTCTCTAAAGGAGCTGGAAAAGAAAAGTATGAGCGGTATCAATCTTGAGATGCAAAGTCCAGCACCAAGCCAGAATGATATTACACAAGATTCCTTCGTTTGAAGCGGAAAAAGGAAGACGTTGGGTGGATCATGAAGAATAAAGTTAGGTGTACACAGAACCTTCACAAAAATGACTGTGGAATATAAGAATAATGGTTCTCAACTGTTTTTTTCCACCACCAGGATAGATAAGAAATAACACTCAGTGTCTGGCACATTCCATGACCACCCCTGGTTAAGATGGGATATGAGTAAGAAACAATCTTGGTCAGCTGTGGTGCATGCTTGCGCTCACACGCTCTCTCTCTCTCCCCCACCCCCCATCCTAGAGAACATACAGGATTACAAAATGAGTGGAAATATTCATTATTGTAGTGGTGTCTCATATTGAGTCTCCTCAAGTTTATTTTTAAAAACAGACCATTGGCCAATTTCAGTGTTTTTACAGATATTAACAGTAATTACTTGCCAGAACTTTTCACAACTGGTCATGCTAGTGTGTTGTAACACTACAGCTGAGAACCACCGAAAGTGCTGAAAATGTTAACTGGATGGGCATGAGCACGTGGAATCATTCTGAACATGGAAATAAATGAGGTAGGTGAAGAAGAACTCAGTAATAAGCTGTCTTAGGTTGGTCTTCAGAGCAAAGCCTTCACAACAGTGAAATCGTTGCTTTTCTATTTTGGAAAGAGTAGGAGTATGATGATGAGATGACAATGAGATGATGAAATGGATTAAGAAGAGAGGATGTTCAATATGATAAGTTGAGCAAGACCTGCAATTAGACTGTAGCAAAGCAAACAATTAGAGTTGGTTGATAGGGGGAAACCATTACCTATTGTTGTCTCTGGTGGATCAATTCTAAAGGTAACAGGTTGCAGAACTAGGCCAAAAGCAAACCGAGGAAATATATTTATGAGAATTTACTACCTGGTGAAGTAAACATCGTTTCTGTGTTTCTATATGCTTCCATTTGAACATTTAAACATTCTCAAAGAAATACAATAAATATGAGAAAATTCTACATATTAGACGCTACTTAGGAAGCTTAGTTTAGCTAAAACTTTAAAGATCTCATTCACTATGACTCTGAGGAAAATTTTTGAGTAGGCATGCACATTTTTGACTTACATTACACCCACAGTTGGAATGGAGTTATATTTCCATTTTGAAAGAAAGTAAAAAAAAATGGTTGGCTCAGTTAATAAATAAGTCTTATAATTTTAGCATGATCTCCTTTTCAATGGAAACATTTCCAGGGAAAATAAACTAATTATATTTCCTCATGTTAATCAGAGAAAAAAATTCAAGCAATTTGTAAGATTAAATCTTCACATAAAAATTACACATTTTTTATCTGTAATTTTCTCCAACCTTGTTCCACATCACAATCATTAAATATGTATTTGCCTCAAGGACAGTTTTCTTTTTGAAAACCATGCTTCCAAGCTGGGGAAATAAAGTTATTTATTTACCAGGTTCACGCTGAGAGACTTCAGGGTCTGGTTTAGGGGGAAGGACCACATCTCTCGGAACTGAAAGAAAAAAGATTATAAAACACTGTACTTTAAGTTTCACATCTGGAGTGAAGCTAAACCCGCAGATACAACGTCCTGGAAAACATGAATAAAGCAAAGGCATTTTCACAATGGCTAAAGAGTAATTCCAAGAACATGAATGCTTTCTTCAAGGTGGAAAAAGTCACTTGTATGGAGAAGGTTCTGGTGGTAGTTAAAATTGGTCACAGTTGATCGTGAAGCCTCTCTTGGAAAAAAGAAAAGAGGAAACAATGTCATTAAACAAAAGAAGGTGGTTCAGTTGGTAGAGCATGTGACTCTTGATCTCACGGTTGTAGGTTTGGTGGGTGTAGATTTTATTACTTAAAAATAAAATCTTAAAAAGAAAACCAGAAAGCCAGTTTTTGCTTGAAGTGTTTAGCTGCCATTTGATATTCACGCTAAAAGTCCCCTGAGAGCAACAACAAATACATTAATAACGTAGGCATAAATGGCCTACAAATTAGGGGAGACAGCAGGAAAGACAAATTCTAAGAGGAGAACAAAGTTTTATTCTGAAAGGCAGTGACAGTTATTACCAGGAGAAAATGGAGCAAGAGGAAAACGCCCCTTGTTAAAAGATACTACATGTAAAGTTTAGGAGAATACTTGTTACGTAGTAAATGCTAGATAAACATTGCCATTTCTGTCATTCTTAGTGATGTGGCTTCCAGTATATTAGGTTTCAAGGTCTCCTGACAGACAAGAGAATGACAACTAAAGACAAAAATGTCAGTTAAAAGAGACCCACTTAGAGTCGGTCCCTTTTATGCAGTACATTTTTAACATCTGTGCCCAGTTCTATTTTGGCAAAATAAAACAGTAGGCTGGGAATTTGATACCTTAATTCTCACTGAGGAAAATACGAAGGTAATTTGTTTATTATTAGCACCAGATTTATATATACACTCTTTCCAAGATCAAGGTAAAGTTCTTCTTTGGCTCAGTTTCCCCACAAAGACGTCCTTCTCAGCCCTACTATCTTGCTGAAAGGTTTTCATACTAAATTGAACATCTGGTAAGGATTAGGGTCCCTTTGGTAGACATTGTAATTTCCTTGCATCTTAAATGATGCTGGGGAAAAAATTAGAATTCAGGCTAAAATTCTACCGCAGGAAAGCCGAGGAAAACTTTTGCACCATGAGGTGGCCAAGCACCACTTTACCATTAGTGTGGGTAAAGGTTATACTAGGTTACAGACACTCTCTCTTAAATGCTATGTGGGATCATATTTAACTTAAATATCACATTTGTTCTTACTCTAGGCCACTAAGTTCCAATGAAGTTACAGTTGTGGAAGTTGGTAGATTGAGTAGAATCTTGACTCAATTAGAAACTTTATGAGCTAAAAGGTAACATCCACAGGAACTTGAAAATCTGAATTAAAAACTTTTTAATGTTTACTCATTTATTTTTTGAGAGAGAGAACATGCACAAGGGAAGGGCAGAGAGAAAGATACAAATCGAAGCAGTCTCCAGGCTCCAAGCTGTCAGCACAGAGCCCGATGCGGGGCTCAAATCCATGAACTGTGAGATCATGACCTGAGCCTAAATCAGACATTTAACTGACTGAGCCACCCAAGCATGCCTGAATTTTTTTAAAGAAAAAACTCATAAAGATTACTGGTCAACAAAAATAGAGAAAATTTACAATAGTGAACATTTGACCTTTGCTGTGTAGTACTTTTGGGGATTTGAATGGTAAAATATGAGAAATTTCCAGTTGTAAATCTAAATGTTTATCTGGTGAGTGAAAGACTGATTTGGCTCTGTGAAGATCATGGCCATATGAAACAGCCTGTAGTTTATAAATACCCTAATTGGCTACAGTTCTAAAGTATAGAGAGGACCCAGGATTAAGGAAAGTAGAGGCTGAGAAGAAATGTGCTACCAATAAATCCACTGTACTGTAAATACATTACTCGCTGCCTGTTTTCATTTACTGAGGAATGTAGGTGGGGGTAATGTGGATTCCTGCTGCTGCAATTGGCACTTTTTAACATGAAGTGATGATTTAATAAACTGTCACTGCAGACTTTCTAAAGCAGGTGAAATCAGTGGAAAGGAAAGAAATAGAAATATTCTCAGGAAAGGGATATGAATCATTCTCTTGGTCAACTGCAGCTCCAAGAAATGAAGCTTCTTTTTTTTTCTTTTTCCCTATGTGGCATTCCCCCATATATTAAATTGAACAAAAGCCTGATTCCTAAAATCTGAATCTTCCATGCAGGCAGAAACTTAGTGTAAATAATGACAATTTATATGAGAAGACAGTTTTGATTTCCTTATAAGAATATTTGTATAATAAATATATGTAATTAATATATAATACTATTATAGTTTAGACTCCATCATATCAACCAACATACCATTTTTATTAACTAACCAACTATATTAACTGTCTTTTTGAATAAAGTGCACCAATCCAAAGAAAAATTCAACTAAGGCAATTATGAATCGAAGTGTCTAATATGGACAAATGTAAATGAATGTACATGAATGTTTCACTAGAGTAGTTGAGAGAATTAATCTCTTATTCTCCAATAAAGGTGGTGGAATATGAAATCTTCAATGAGGTTTACTCCTGCCATAAGCTACAAAGAGACTGACTTAGAAAAGTAACATATGCAGACTATCCACCATTTTCACCTCCAGATTCTCTGTTCCTTTATCCTAACCTTATACCCTTAGGTCCCATCTTGGAGGAAGCAGATCTCCCACCAGTTTGAAGGCCACTTTGTGAGCTCACCTGTGCCACTAGGCCATCCTCTCTTGTAGGGCCTTTACCTTCCATTATTTCTATTATCTTACATGCTTCTCCATTAGTCCATATTTCCGTTGATCCATGATTTCCTCCCTATTCACCTGCTAAGTAGTCCAAATGCTCCAACACCCTAAAAACACTAATCATTTCCTTGATATGGCTTCCCCTTCAATCCATCCTTCCTTTGCTCTCATTCCTGTATTCAAAAAATTTTATCTTCCTTTGCTTCCTGGTCTCTCGAGTGTATCTTCATCTGCTGTGGTCTGGCTTCCACTTCACTGATCTCCTGCAACCATGGATCCACGATGCTCTATCCGTAGCTCCGAAGCCCACATGCTCTGAAAACTTTAAGTTTTTTTCTCAACTAATTAGACAGCAAACCCTGACTAGACCTGACCTAAGGGTCATTATAGTTTTTATTCACTTTTATTCATACTTCTTACTGGAGACATATTCATGTATTTGGTATACGTTCTGTTTTTTTCCTGTCTAAAATCTGGTAACTGCTGGATTTGAAGCATGGGCCCATAGGTTTCAGGTATGGGTTTCTGGATCTGCATGGTCAGGTCCAGCAGCTCCTCTGATCCTTTTCTACCTCACTGCCATTGTTGAGTACCCTTCCCTGCCTTGCCTCCCGAGACCCTCCTTCCTGGTACTCTACTATATTTTGGCAGCAACTTCTGCTGGCCCCTCTTCCCCTATCCATTTCCTAAATGTAACTGTGCCCCCCAAGTCTTTTACCTCTGTCCTCTTCTCAGTCTATACTTTCTGTTGGATGGTGTCATTCACACACAAGATTTAAATAACCTTCTATAGGTAGACAGGTAATTCCCAAAC